>NC_090647.1:408751979-408966979 GCF_040937935.1 Hyperolius riggenbachi | reverse complement strand
TTCCAATGGTTTTCTTGGTGACTGTGGTCCCTGCTAATTTGAGGTCATTCACTAACTCCTCCCGTGTAGTTCTAGGATGCTTTTTCACCTTTCTCAGAACCATTGACACCCCACGAGGTGAGATCTTGCGTGGAGCCCCAGAGCGAGGTCGATTGATGGTCATTTTGTGCTCCTTCCATTTTCGAACAATCACACCAACAGTTGTCACCTTCTCTCCCAGCTTCTTGCTAATGGTTTTGTAGCCCATTCCAGCCTTGTGCAGGTCTACAATTTTGTCTCTGACATCCTTGGACAGCTCTTTGGTCTTTCCCATGTTGGAGAGTTTGGGGTCTGCTTGATTGATTCATTCTGTGGACAAGTGTCTTTTATACAGGTGACTAGTTAAGACAGGTGTCCTTAATGAGGGTGACTAATTGAGTAGAAGTGTCTAACCACTCTGTGGGAGCCAGAACTCTTAATGGTTGGTAGGGGTTCAAAAACTTATTTCACTCAATGAAATGCAAATCAGTTGCTATCTTTTATTTAAGGTTATTTTTTCGATTTTCCTTTTGATGTGCTATCTGCCACTGTTAAAATAAACCTACCATTGAAATGATACTGTTCTGAGACTTTTTTATTTCTTTGTCATTGGACAAACTTACAAAATCAGTGAGGGGTCAAATAATTATTTCCTCCACTGTATATATATATATATATAATTTATTTTTATTTTTTTACTCAGCATCTGTTTTCTATTAACTTACTAACTTATATTTTAGTAACATAGATGTTACAGCATGATAGATAATATATGAGGTTAAGTTTATGTACTAAATTCATTTTATGAAAGGAAATACTCCACTTAAGGCAAAGTGAACAAAAAAATGCAAAACATCAAGTGAGGTACAGAAAACTATAAAGTGTATTTCCATGTTATTTGTAGGGTCCATTATAAGAGAGGCACTGCCTCCCCTCAAGCCCTTGTCTGATCCATGGACAAGGGGCTCATCCCCAGCTCTAGTGCCCAAGAGGAGGTGGAATAGCTACAACCTCCTTGGGGGGAGGGGGGGGTTATGATGGCATCTGAATCTGAAGGTCCTCTTGACAATAAACAAAACATTTTTTGAGTGCAGAAAAGAAAGGTGCAATCCTGGCTTTAATGGCAGAAAGATACAATGAGCATCATGTTGCTTATATCGTTCAAATTTAAAGGATAGCAATGCACAAAAATAGCACAAAAAAGTCAAGCACTGGGGACAACAAAGTTACAACCTGTCAGAGGGCAAAAAAAAATAAATGAGCACTGAGAGGGATGACTGCAAACTCATCTAAATGTCACTCTCAAGATCCATAGGCTGACATCAAGCCCCTGACACCTTCAAACAAAGTGGCAAACTGTAACTGGGGTGAAGTTCACAGCAAAAACAGTTCAAACCAGGCTCCTACATGCAGGTCTGAAGTTATGCAAAGAAAAAAGGCCTGCATCCGTGAGAAGCAAAGTTAGACTGAAGTTTGCCAAATCCACTAGAATTGGATCGTAGAGGACTGGAGTAAACTTATTTTTTCTGGTGAGTCCAATTTCCAGTTTTGTCCAAAACCTGTTCATCTTATGGTTAAAAGGAGACCTGAGGAAGCCTACAACCCACAGCAGTTCCCCACAACAACTGTAAAATAAAGTTAGTGATGCCTGGGGGTGCTTCAGCAAGGCGGGAATTGGGCATATGTAAAAGAAAACATTTACTTCTTTCTGCTAAAAGTTTTCCAATTCAGAGGATTGGTATTTACAGAGGGAGAATGCTCTATTCCACACTAAAGGGGAATCAAGGTCTTGATGGAGGATCATCAAATCAAAAAACTGTCTTAGCCAGCCCAAATCTCCAGATCTAAAATAACATAAAGAAGATATATATATATATATATATATATATATATATATATATATATATATATATATATATATATATATATATATATATGAGTACATTTGAAATCGGCGCCGGTAGACTTGGGCGCAGGATACAGCGCTATATGGCTGATCCTGCTTCTGCACAAGTCCGGGCCGATTTAATTACTATTCCCCCTCCAGGCCGCCATGGATAGTGGGGGAATGAAATAATTCGGCTTCCAGCGATTGCTGGAGGCCGAATTATTGTGTTTTTTAAGCAACTTCGGCTCTGTCTTTTGACGGAGCTGACGTTACTCACTGAGCGCCGCTATAGACTGATTCCTATTACAGTCTATGGCGGCGCTGGCTGCGCCCAAATCTAGCAGCGCTGAAAAGCACTGCTCCGATATATATCATTGGCACCTCAATGCAGTTACCTGCAGTTGTCCTGTACCCTTAGAAGAAAAAGCATCGGTATGGCAAAATGTTTCCACTTCCATGCTTGACTGTGGGGATGGTGCTTTCAAACTTGACTGTTCAAGTTGATTCTATTTTGATTTCTGACCACAACACTTCCTCCCAAGCCTTCTCTAAATTACTTTTCACTGGCAAAGTTAAGACAGGCCTTTGCATTTGCCTTCTTGAGCAGGGGGACTTTTTGGTTATTATGGTGTAGTAGTTATTCTTATTATGGTGTTGTAGTGCTTTACCAATGGTGTTCTTGGCAACTGTGTTCCCATCTGCTTTTAGATCTTTAACAAGATACTCCCATGTAGTTGTGGGCTGATCCTTTACTATTCTCATGATCATCCACACTCCATGAGACAAAATATTACATGGAGCTTTAGACTGAAGGCGAATGATCATTTTATATCTCTTCCATTTCTGAATAGTTGCACCAACAATTGTCAGTTTCTAACCAAGCTTCTTGCTAATGCTCTTGAAGCCCATTCCAGCATTGTGCAGGTCTACAATCTTGTCCAGGGTGATCTTAAGCTCTTTGCTCTTGCCCATGGTGATGGAGAAGTTTTAATAGAAGGAACTGGTTTTGTGCACAGGTGTGCTTTATGTACATATTGAGTTGAAATCAAGAATATCTGTGATTGATTGATTGATTGATTGATTGTATTCTGTGTGCCACATGGGTACATAACCAATCAGCAAGAACCAGAATTCTGTCTGGGTGGTTGGGGATCAAATACTTATTTCAAATTGTTAATTTGTTTGTAAGTGGGCAAACTTATAAACTTAACAGGATATCGAAAGCATGATTTTTCTCACTGTAGGTGCACCACCATCTTGAGTATGGGGAACTGTACACATACTTGCACTGTTTCCCTATTTAAGCCAGTGAAGCCATTCAATTCCACCAGTCACCATAAGAGCAATAGATTAAAGTTTTGTCTTTCTACTGCTGCTTGTCTAGTGCTTAGGCAACCACAGCAGCACAAAGGCAAGGGATCGCAGTGTGCAATCCCTCGGCTTATTAAATCACCCCACTGTCAGGGGATAGCTGTGTGATATTACATGCTTCTTGTCATTAGTGTCACTCAAAATGGTCATCTGAACTCATTGAATTAGTTCTACAATATGTTTACAATTGTCTGCTGTTGCAAATAGCCTCAAAGAAGCCAACAGCTGCATTGCATTTATAATAGATTACACTTTCAATTCACATGGGCCACATCTGCTTTTAGTAAAATTTGCAGCAGAGAAGGAAATCTAGAAGCTGCTGTCTTGTTCAGATAGTTTTGGATAGCAGGGAAATTGAAAGAATTGCATGGAATTGATGTTTACATTAGAAGGAAGGGTAAACTTCCAATTGACATCAAGCATAACAACAATGCTGCATTCATGTTCAGACTTGAACACCTGATATACTAGAGAAACATTGGTTGCATTGATCTGGAAAAGCAGTGGGGGTTAATGCAAGATTACAAGAATCACTTTAAGTTTACAGTGTTGTTTCAAAAAGTAAGTTTAAATATGTTATTAACTAAATAACATTAATATACATTTTTCATGAATTAAGATATAATGGAGTTGCCATTGCTAACTTTTTATTAAAATATATCACTCACTGGTTGTTGTGCACATTTCTGGGCTCCACTACTTAGAAAATCATTAACAGCCAGTGGCAGCTACAGCTTCAGATTTTTGGAAGGGGTACAAAGGGGGCATGATGACTGGCTGGTGGGGCCCATCTCTGTGATCAAAATCGATGTTTGTATGGTGAGCTTTAGATCCTTTTTTTGCCTAACTCAGGTGATAAAATTGAGGCTAACTAGTTCAGTAATGATAGGAACCAAATGTAAACATCACAAACAGAACTCAGAGGCTTTTGAGCAGAGCAGATTGTCCAAATGATGGTGCTGTTATTGAAGTACATTTGCCTACTGATGTACTAGCCTAATTTGCTGGCATGCTTTAATCCTTGCTCGCTAGCAAGCTGATACTGTGTGGACAGATCACCGAACTGTATGTTACTGAGCAGGGGGGCGCACAGGGCGGCACAGTGATTCCAAGGGAGGTCAGTGCCTCAGCGTGTCCCTGGGTCCCTGGCATGGGCGTCCGCACATATGGCAAAACCGGGCATCTGCCCGAGCCTGGCCGCCCGCTGCCCCCCTCCTGGCCGCGTGCCCGTGCAGCCAGCAGGAGGGGAACAGCGCAGAGAAGAGAGAGAGCTATGGGCACAGTGGGGAAGGGCGGACGTCTCCCCCCCCTTCCCTCACCTTAGGGGGCTCTCTCTCCCTCGCTGTCCCCTCTGGAATGAAGTGTGCAGCAGCTGGCAGCGGGCGGAACTTACCTCCTCTCGCTCCTGCACCGGAAGTTCTGGTGCCGCACTCTGGTCTGGATCAGGCCAGAGTAGCGGCTAATCCATCCGCGCATGCAACGAGAGGAGGTAAGTTCCGCCCGCTGCCAGCCGCTGCACACTTCATTCCGGACTCTGGAGGGGACAGCGAGAGAGGGAGGGAGAGCCCCCTAAGGTGAGTGCCCATAGCTCTCCCTCTTCTCTCCGCTGCTCCCCTCCTCCTGCACACATGGCCACTTTTTCTGGGGACATATACCCCTGGCTACATATACTGGGACATATACCCCTGCCTACATATACTGGGACATATACACCTGCCTACATATACTGGGACATATAACCCCTGCCTACATATACTGGGACATATACACCTGCCTACATATACTGGGACATATACCCCTGCCTACATATACTGGGACATATACCCCTGCCTACATATACTGGGACATATACCCCTGCCTACATATACTGGGACATATCCACCTGCCTACAGATACTGGGACATATACCCCTGCCTACATATACTGGGACATATACCCCTGCCTACATATACTGGGACATATACACCTGCCTACATATACTGGGACATATACCCCCTGCCTACATATACTGGGACATATACCCCTGCCTACATATACTGGGACATATACCCCTGCCTACATATACTGGGACATATACCCCTGCCTACATATACTGGGACATATACACCTGCCTACATATACTGGGACATATACCCCTGCCTACATATACTGGGACATATACCCCTGCCTACATATACTGGGACATATACCCCTGCCTACATATACTGGGACATATACCCCCTGCCTACATATACTGGGACATATACCCCTGGCTACATATACTGGGACATATACCCCTGACTACATATACTGAGACATATACCCCCTGCCTACATATGCTGGGACATATACACCTGCCTACATATACTGGGACATATCCCCCTGGCTACATATACTGGGACATATCCCCCTGCCTACATATACTGGGACATATACCCCTGCCTACATATACTGGGACATATACCCCTGGCTACTTTTTCTGGGGACATATACCCCTGCCTACATATACTGGGACATATCCCCCTGGCTACATATACTGGGACATATACCCCTGCCTACATATACTGGGCACATATACCCCTGGCTACCTGTTCTGGGGACATCTCTACCCCTGGCTACCAGTTCTGGGGACATCTATACCGCTGGCCACCTATTCTGGGGACACCTATAGACCTGGGGCTACCTATTTTTGGGGAACCACTGCTGTCAGATTGAGTGTATTTTGGGGAACTGCTGCCAGGTGAGAGGTGTCTACATATTAAGGGGGCATTCTGCCTATTTATGTGAAAAGCTGTCTATTTATGTGCCTCATGACTGCTGAATTTGTCTTGTTGCGGGCCTCATGGTTACTGACTTTGTCTTGTTGGGGGCCTCATGATTTGTTGGGGGCCTCAAGATTGCTGAATTTGTCTTGTTGGGGGCCTCATGATTGCTGAATTTGTCTTGTTGGGGGCCTCATGATTGCTGAATTTGTCTTGTTGGGGGCCTCATGATTGCTGAGTTGGTCATGTTGGGGGCCTCATGATTGCTGAATTTGTCTTGATGGGGGGGGGGGGGCTCATGATTGCTGAATTTGTCTTGTTGGGGGTCACATGACTGCTAACTGCGAGACTATGGAAAAAGCTGAATCATCATCATATGAGACAATAGCATTAAACCTACTTTTTCCGCTTTTTAAAACAGAAAATGAAACTGGGAGGTTCTAAAAAAAATGAATATTTTTTTTCAGGAGTACGATGGATGAAATTGTTTATCTTCACAGTTTATTTTCAACTTAATTTTCCATAATGTTCATGTATGAGTTAAAACGTTTGTATTTAGTTTAAATTGCTGTTGGCACTTTGTGATAGTAAAGTGACTTTGCAGTTTGGACACTCGACCTCCAAAAGGTTCGCCACCACTGTCCTAATTTAATGTCCCACCATTGCTTAGTTCATGTAAACTTGTCTCCACCCACGACCACACCCACATTCTGGTTCATGACCACACCCATTTTTCGGCGCTGCGCGCGTATGACGTAGCTCCATTTTTTGGCGCGCGTAGCAGCCCAAATTGCCGGCCCGCTTTTTGCTCCCCACTTTTTGCCCCCCCCCCCTGGAAAATTTTCTGCGGACGCCCATGGTCCCTGGTTTGAATTCCAGTAAGGGGTCTAACAGAACAGAGTTTTTATGTTTTCCCCGTGTCTATGTTGGTTTCCTCCAGACACTCTGGTTTCCTCACACATTCTAAGAACATACAGATAACTTAATTGACTTACCTCTAAATTGGCCATACACTACAATGGATATATATGACTATGGAAAGGACAGTTTGTGACATGAATGTAAACGCTGTAAAGCATTGCGGAAGATGTCAGCACTATGTAAATACTAAATGATAATAATAATTAAAACAAGCCAAACATGCTGCAAGAGAGCTTTGGAGACCATAATTTACAAGTTTGTTAATAGTTAATAGTGTTGATCAAATTTCACTCTGTTGAGTTGGACATCAATTCGCCCAATTTGCTCCCAATGCTCTGGTTTATTTAATCAGTAGTAAAATTAAAATCCTATTGAACTCAATGGGTAAAAAAAACGCTGTTCTTTCTACACACTCTTTCTGTGCTAGTTTTGCTGGGAGTCAACCTGACTGCCCCCCGGAGGTGAGGGTAACCAAGAAAGTGGAGTCTAAATGCCCAGCAGAGTCGGGTTGATGGACTTTGCTGCCTAGTGCCCAGCAGGTTGCTCTCAAGGAATACCATAACAGTGGTAGAAAGAACAGGTGACACAACATCACAATGTGGATGGCAAAAAGAGAAATGTTGGAGCAGGTAGAGATCAATCACAGTCAGATGTCAGTGGTAGGAGGACTAGGATCAATGATGAAACACAAGCCAAGGTCAGTCCGGCAGAAAACAATTAGAAACGGGAGCAGGCAGCAAGCAGAGAAGTCGAGAAATAAACTGCCCAAATTCATGGATCAGGCAAGCTTGGCAGGATCAGGGCTGGTACTAACTACTCAGGGTGAAGCACTACCACCAAGCCATTAGAAGGGGATTCCTTTTATAGGCAAGAGAGGGCTGTTTTGGTGCAAATTTCTATGCGCCATACACACACAGAGCCTGATGCCACAATATGCATGCATGCACCCAACCCCAGCCACAGGCATATACCAGCAGAGTGTCCACACTACCTTCGGTGGATGCTCTAGCAGCATCAAGGCCAGGTTAGATTGACAGTCTGCTTAGACCTGTATTTTAATGTCTGTTTAGAGTTAATATTTCCAGTTTGGTGATAGCTTCTATGCAATTTTTACTGATTTATATATGTGAATTGTCGCTTACTGTATGTAGCCTATCTAATAAAACCCCTGTGTCCCTGCGTCCTCCTGCATCCATGCTTCCAGACCTAACAGTTTGCTGTCTGTGAACCTCCTTGCATTGTGGGAAATAACAGCTTTTTCCAACTGTCAAGCATGCAACATCTCCCGGTGTGCATTTACTTTGGACAGTGGTGGGGGATGGGTAAGGGGGACGCAATTGTGCATGCATTGCCAGGGAAAAGAGGGTAGCAGCCGTGGCCAAGCATCCTTTCTTAATGGGCGGGCCTTTTTTACTAGTATTACATATTCTTATAATATACTTATTTAATCGTGAGTGCATTTCCGATTTCAGCATCACCTATCTGTAACATTAGTCTACATATGACACACCTGATTACCTCTTGGCCCTCTCCACTGCCCTCCATCATGCACTGATGAATAATAACCTTTTACAGCACCCTTTATTATTTTATTGACAAACTAATGTATGCTCAATTTCTGCTTACATTTATCTCTGCAACCCTACCTCTGATCAATGTATATGTAAAGGACTTACCTCACTGGTGTGGTTAGGTGGCTTTTTGATAATGCGACATCCCCAGCACTTCTGCATGCACACACACATGCACAAGTGGACACTCTTATAGACTTGTGTGCACAACTACGCACCCATCTTATTCTCAATCTGGCTGTGCTGGATATTAATGCCACTACCGGAGGGGATTAGGCAATTAGTTGTTTTTAACTATCCAATGAGTCACTCTACTGTTGATGCAGCCAGTTAGCTGCTGGGACTCGTAGTCCCACCAGATTTGTCCCTGCCCCAGTTAAGGTTCAGCCCTATCCAGTACTCCTTGCCCATAATAGGATTAGTATATGTTTGTTTTATGCAAAGGGTAATTATCGAACTGCATTGTGTTACAATCTTGCCTGAACCTTTGAACTTAACTTGTCACAGGGACTGACCTTTGCCAGTGTACCCTGACCCACACTTGTCTAGGTCTTTGGATACTGTGAACTTTTGACCTCCCATGTATTACCCCTGGTGCTCTTAATTGATGATTTGGTACTGCGCTTCCCTCCAAGACTAGCTGTTTCCACTCTGGCATGCATGACTACCCCTCTTGCCCATCTCTAGCCTAGTGCAATTTTGGTGGTACTTCAGCCTTCATTCATTCAGTCTCTATACCTTGTACACTTAAAGTGGATCAGAGATTAACTTTTATACATTGCATAATTGTGTTCCTTACATATGGGTTATGGGGCATTCCTCAAGCCAAATCCCTATAAACTAAAAAACAAGCCTCGCCCACAGCTTCTCCAAAATGCCAAGGCACTCATACCCATGTAGCAAGGGCTTATGGGAGCTCAGTCTGGGCAGGAGGAGGTTACTAGCCAGAGATTTCAGAGGCAGAGAGGAGGGGGGAGTGAATTTTTCACAGGCTGAGGGGTGGAGATTCAGTTGCAGATTACCTTTGTAATGATGACAAACAGAACATGGCCGCTCTCATTGTATCACAGGAATAAATCATCTTAAACTGTTGAAGCTGTATGCAGCCAGATTTGCTGTGTAAAGTATCTAAACTTTAGATAAGATATATAGTTAAGTTACTTGTTATAGTTAGTTTTTCATCTCGGATCCGCTTTAAGACTTGGGTGCATCTGAATGCTGAGATAAAGCATGTCTACCTCGGCTGAGCAGGGGGACACTATCTAGGCTGAAGATTTCAATGGAGTCTGGGGCATAAGTACTGATAAGAAGGCATTTAGATGCACTTGTAACTGCATGTTTTTCTTTTTGTCCCCTTATGCTCCCCCTTCCCACCACGCCCCCCCTACGTAGGTTTATCATGTCATCTGTAGGTACATAGGTTAAACGAATTACTTATCAATTCTTTTTCACCACGGAAGCTTTAGACATTTTACTTCTGCATCCAAGTCTGATTGAGTGCTATCACCTTTCGCATAGAATGAAATATTAATTGGTGTAGGTTACTTTTGAAAAATACAAAAGGCATTCCTAGCAACTGTTTATCTACTTAGTGTTGATAATGAGTGACCCTCAAGCACACAATACAAAGTGGAATGCCAACTGGTGACTATTTATCACTCTACTAAGAGAACATTTACCTGAGATCATTTATCACTTCACATTTGTAAGTGGAGCTAAAATAAATCAAGATGCTGAAGTCCAGATGTTGTTTCACAAAGTTGTTTAAGTGTAATTTATTTTCTGCATGCATGACTCAAAGCATATACTTTAATGCCTAGAATATGATTTAAACCTAAAAGACCATATTCTGATTACTGAAAGCCTTTTTTTAACCAGGTTAGAGCTGAAATTTGAACATACTAACACATTATACAAAAGAAAGTACTAATAAACTTTTTAGTATCATTTTCTATCAGGGTGTTACTGTTTATTGGCTAATTTTAGAAGAAAAAGTGTAAGCTTTTGGACAATAGGCTTTCTTCATATCGCATTGCTGTAAAACCAGGACTACTGGATTGAAAATTTCTTGCTTGAACTCATGGTACAAAACTCCAGCAATTCAGCAGATTTTACTTTTTCAATTCATAAAATTATGTAAATAGGAACTGTGACTGATTACTCCGGTTTATCTCTATAGTTTTCATCCCATATGTGTCTTAGGTGATATTTTTTATAAAAGAAATTCAGTGGAAATGTGCATGATCAAATTCTGATGGACGCATCTTCAACATACATAGAGATGCTACTGACTGTTGCTCAGAAGCATATCCGGCCTTTGACCTGAGCGACCAGAGCGGTCGCTCAGGGCGCCGGCTTCCAAGGGGGCGCCTATAGCTGGTTACCTATACTGAGGGCACCTTTAGCTGGCTAGCTTTACTGAGGGCACCAACACCTGGCTACCTATACTAGAGGCACCTATGCCTGGCTACCTATGGGGGTGATGGAGACCTTCAACTGACTTCCTATACTGAGAGCACCTATGCTTGGCAACCTATATTGAGGGCACCTACATATGAGATTCTATACTGGTGGCACCTATGCCTGGCTACCTACCTATACTGAGTCTGAGGGGTTTTTTTTTGGGGGGGGGGGGGGTGCACTGCAGCTATAATGCATGGTGCAAATTGTCGGTGCTGTGCAATCATTCTAAATGGGGGGGGGGGCCTAACTGTCCCACTGATTGTTTTTATTAATATTCCTGAAAGGTTCTAGCCTTCATTTTTAAGTATATTCAGGATAATGTACTCTTTCCATCCATTCGTGTTAATTAATAATATTTTTTCTATTATACATATGTGACTTGTCACGGAGATCTGAGCATTTGGTGTGATGTGTCACAACGTCAAAAAGGTTGGGAACCATTGTCCTAGGATATATCTCAGGAGAAAAGGTGAATTGCATATGGGCCTGTGTGTGTGTGTGTGTGTGTGTGTGTGTGTGTGTGTGTGTGTGTGTGTGTGTGTGTGTGTGTGTGTGTGTGTGTGTGTGTGTGTGTGTGTGTGTGTGTGTGTGTGTGTGTGTGTGTGTGTGTGTGTGTGTGTGGTGTGTGTGTGCGCGCGCGCATGCGCGAAGAGGTTGAGGGGGGCACAAAAATCAGGTTTCGCTCAGGGCACTGAGCTCAGAAGAGCTCCCAATTGAATTGCTATCACACTCAAAGTCTAATGTACTTATAGTAGTCTAAGGGCCTGTTCACACTATATGCGTTCCTAGCCGTTTTCAGGGAACGCGTACTGGAACAAAAAACGCATAGAAACGGCTCCTAATGCTTTTGAATGGGCTAGTTCAAATGTATGCGTATGAGACGCATACGTTTCTCATCCGCATTGCTGCACGCAGTTCTGTGCGATACGCATAAAAACGGACGCAATGAAAGTCTATGGACGCGTATCAAAAACGCGTACTATTGCGTTTTTAGCGTCCGTTTTCCTCTGCGGTTCCCATAATTCTTTTTTTTCCCCTGGGTCACGTGTTTGTGCAAAACGCAATAGAAAACGCATTCAAACGCAAGAAAAACGCATGCGTTTTTCAACTTGCGTTTCTTTGAATTTATACGCGTTCTACAAACGCAGCAAGTATGAACAGGCCCTTAGGCTAATATAGCAGTGAACTACACTGAGCAAAAATATAAAAGCAACACTTTTGGTTTTGCTCTCAATTTGCATGAGCTGAACTCAAAATTCTGAAACATTTTTTACATACACAAAGACCCATTACTCTCAAATATTGTTCATAAATCTGTCTAAATCTGTGTTAAGCTAGCCAGACATCTAGCGATGATGGGCAGATTCGACCAAGAGACAAATCTCTCTCTAATCAAATCTGATTAGAGAGCTCTATCAGCTGCCCATACACCGCAGGTCAATTCCCTGTGCTTTTTAATGAGGACTAAAAGAAAGTTTTTTTTATTGATCACTTGAACTCTGGGAAATCTATTGGTGTGACCATTGCGTGGCACAGATAAAACGTCCCCACTTGTAAAAAGAGGTGGCATCAATCCAATCTGGGAAGCTCTTTATTTGTGGGGTCTAAAGATAGCATGAATTTGAGCACTATTGTCACCTGCACTTGGGAGTAAGTGAGCTTGAAGTAAAGAAGCCAGTATTACGCTACGTGGAGCATTGTATTGCAGGTACGATCCTACTTATTATCAGGAGAGCACAGTGTAAGGCTTAAAAGATATAGAAAGTCAAGGATATTTTACCAGATGAATGGTATAGGTATGCTTACGTCTCTGCTTCAAGCTAAAAAAATGAAACAAAACCTCAAGTAATATTTCTGCTCTCCCAGAATGTGGCACACAATATCAGCACAGCAAAGGAATACAGCAAGCACAGAAACAGAGCAGAACAGCTGAGAGAGAGGTCAACCTGAGGACAGAGGACCAGGTGAGCGATTTATGGTTATTAATATTTCATCCTATGATCTGACCCATGCACAACTGTCAGTCTCAGAGACAGGCTTGAGGTTCTATCAGTACTTCTAAATCTTACAAATCTGTCAAATAATATTATGGTCACTAAGCAGAGACTCGAATGGACAAAGGCAACAATCTTGGGGTTGGTAGAGATTAGCTTATCAAGCAGCTCCGGCACTGTAAAGCTTGCAAGAGTCCCGGAATGGCTTACATTTCTTACACCTTGATAATCCATTTCAGCCACTGCAAACTGATGATGTAGCTGAGTAAATGCCCTAGCACAAACAACCTCTACCTCCTCCCTTACCCCCTTGTCCTCTTTCAAGTCCTTTTATTGGACCTTATTGTCAACATCATGGAACCTCCCAAGTCAGATTGTTGTCCACTGTTAGTTCAGCATGAAATAATACGCATATCTGCAACTAAATGTTAAAGAGAACCTGAACTGAAAATTAAAAGTCAAAATAACCATACACAGTTCATACTTACCTCCTGTGTATTCTACTTATCAATCTCTTTCTCCTCTCCTGCGTTCTGTTTGTCCACTGTGATCAATGGTATTCTCTGTCCTCCATTATGAAAATGGCCATTACAGCTTCCTGGTCAGCACACTGTTAAACTGTAATATCACCCACTTGAGTCATAAGGAAACATGGACATTACCTTGCACATCAGTTGTAACTGACAGCAGCTGATATATAACTGACAGCAACTGGTATATTTCTGTTCTGACAAAATATTGTCAGAACTGGAAGGAACTGATGTAAGAAGAAAATGATGAGCTTCTGGGAGGAACTGATGGCGAGGTAAGTATCTAATATTCATTTGCAGCTACTTCATGTGTTTATTTTAAAGAATTTTACTCAGTTCAGGTTCCCTTTGACGAACAATCACTGATTAACATGTTGCTCTCATAGGTCAATACTGTTTCCAATAAACAAGCACAATTGCACAATGTTTAACAGTGGCAATTCATTTTTTAAACACACTGCCAATATTCAAATGAATCACTGTCTATTGAAAAACAATTAGGTACAGCTCAGTGGTAGCACTCAAGCAAGCACCATCATATTTGTAATTTATTTTATTTGTGTGTATGTTGGGGTGGGAGAGCTTATTCAGATGTAAATACTAATGAAAACTATACATTCACCTACATTACTAAAATGTTTATCCTTATGTAACGATTGTGGAACTTTCTCCGTGATCAGCGCACAACGCGTGCGCTGACACGGCGGAAATCCTCCACAAGCGTATATTTGCAGGCACCCAGCAAAAGGTGCTACGCACCTGTAGAGGGAAATTCCTGTCGGCAGATGGCGCTGGGGAGTGCAGAGGAACCAATCCTCTGTACCTCCACAAGTGCCAGACAGGAATTGTACGAAGCGCAGAACGCAATCGCAAGAGAGGCGATTGCGAATGAGATTGAGCAAAGGGACAGGTTGTATGTGTGTGCGCCAATCCAGTCGCCACCCCGCGACCGCGCACACACAACAGCAGATATGAAATAGGAACGCGATCGCGAGAGGTGCGATCGCCAGACGTGACACAAGGCAGATCAGAATAGAATACGAGGGTAGCAAAGGCACAGCAAATAATACAATAAGGAGATACGGAAAATAACAAACGCTAGCTAACCGCGAACACCGCACTCATTCGCAACAGTGCATGCGGTTATGCGCGATCTCCACGTGATAAGCACAACAGAGACAAGCACGCCTAACTAACCATTAACAGACAAACATGAAACAGAGGACGCGAGCGCTTGCTAAACGGTTACCTCACCGAGCCTCCAGCAAGCGTAGCGGACAAGAAAGACACACGAAAACAGGGACAAGCGAGAGATAGGATCCACAGCACTAGCGAAAAGTGGCTAGCGCAATCCAGGTACAGAGTAGCAGAACAGAAGGATCCCCAGCGCTAGTGAAAAGTGGCTAGCGCGATCCCAGAAGACAGAACAGAAGGATCCCCAGCGCTAGTGAAAAGTAGCTAGCGCGATCCCAGGAGACAGAACAGAAGAGATAGCTGGTAGCAACCGCTGCACCAGCTATACTCCAAGAACAGAGATCAGAACCATTTCCTGTCGACCACCGTTGGGACAGGACAATGGTGTGACGCCGTCGATATGACATATCGAATGCGTCATGGAGTTACCAACGCTAGTTCTTCGCAAACCACCCAAACTGACAGTTTTTGGTTTAAAAACACCTTTTTTTCCCTTCACCAAAGGGCTGGAGAAATCTTTTCATGGTCAGTTAATTAGCCTCCTGTTGAAAAGATTCTCTGCCAGCACAGGGGACCCCCTGAGGTGTTTATGACCTCATCCATCAGGTGAAGGGTAGATATCAGTTGACAGAAGCTCATAAATTGTAGCTTTCTCCAGCCTGATCGGCACCAACCCACCAGGAGTCCGACACCTAGCTGCCTTGTGGCCTGAGTTGAAAGGAGACAGGAATGATCCTTATCACGCCATCTGGGCACCCAAAGATTCAACCAAACTGTAGAAACTGTATTTAATAAATAGGCACAATTTGGTAATATTTCTGGTGTTCCCAAGATCGCAGTTCCCTCAAATTCACGGAGTTTATTAGATTCCACATGACCCTGGTCCTGAGAGATTTTCAGCCCTCTGGATCTTTCGGAACCAGTGCCAGTAAGGTGAAAGGGGGGGACGGTGCGATCCAGACTTCTCGTGTTTGGTATTAGCAGATTCACACACTTACGCTGATTGTGAATATTCATTCGGGTTCTTGATATTACCTACGGGCATGCTGAGAGCGGGCAAAATATGAATTGGCCCAAAACCTCTCCCTGCCTAAGGGGGCATTGCCTTATTCAAATTGCAAGGCTGGACTTGTATGTGTCATAACTCCTCCCACCTACAGTGAGGAACAAAACTGACATGATCCAAAAGTCCAGTGTCCTTTCCCTTCAATCTGATGCCTAGTAACATCCTGGCAGCCCGCAGGGACACGGGCCAACCTCCATCTTTGAACTTTCTAACAAAGGCCTGTTGGCCGCATGGCAACCGCCATTTTGGGACTTTCGCCAAAGACTTGCGATTGCCGCATGGACTACCAATAACGGTATTTGAACTGTATATAATCAGACATCCTGTTCCTTTTCTTGCCTTCTCTCTGTCAATCAATCTGTTCTAAAATAAGCTGTGTGTATGTAGTTTAGAAATAAACTAACGATTTTATCATTCAGTCTTGTGCCTGTTCTGGTCATCTGATTGCTGCTATAACGAATCTGCCCTCTGAAGAGTCAGTCATACTACCGCATTGTTTTATGATTTGCTTATGATTGTTGATTTGCTAGCTAGGTTGTAAATAACCGTTTCTTCCTTCTAGGATTAGCTAGTACCAGATTTTCTGTGCGAAATCGATAACTTTCGTTTCTCGATTATAAATACAATTCGAGATTGCATCATATAGGGATCCAGTAACCTTTCTTTAACGTCACATTGCTCACAGTCTTTAAGCCGTCGGAAGTGACTATTCCCCGAACGGTGACTTGAGCGTGTTGAACGTGATTGGGCTGGCTACCGTATTATGATAGCGGGAGTCTCTTTCCTCCCTGAACTTGAGAGAGTGGTGGCAGTTTACTTTATTTACCCGATTTCCAGCGCGAAATCGATATTTTTAGTTTACCGATTGTATATACAATCAGAATTGTACATGTATGGGCACCTCCAACCAATCTTAACCGTTTACTACGCACACAGTGAATTTGCCTCCAGCAGTCTCTAGTGCATGAGACCTGCATGGCAACAGTGGCCTAGTAATACGGGATTGGTGGATGTTTGTCCCATTACATATTGTCGGCAGCTGCGCGACCAATCTTTATTGTCAGTCTGTTCACCGTACTTCCTGCGTATGCTAACGGGAGCAGATTAGACGGGATTGGCACGCTCTGTCGCCCTTTTCCTTCTTCCCTCTGACGATCCAGCAACCGGTCTCGTTGTCCGTCTGCGCCCGTACTTCCTGCGTACGCTAACGGGAGCAGATCTCGACGGGATCGCGGGGCTGGATTGTCACATTGGTGGGCAGTGGTGGTGATAGCACACCCCAAAACCAGGCATAGCCAGCTTTTGGGAAATCAGAGCGCAAAGATCTGACAAACTCAGTCTTTGCAACCAGAACAATAAGACAGTGGTCATTAAGTATCCTGTCTTGCAGAACCGAAGTTCTGGGCACAAAACGGTACACATTGATAGCAATAGATTGGTCTACATTTCCTAACTTTTTCTTTGCTATATCCTACTCTTTCTTGTACTCTTCTCTTCTGAATGTCTGATTCAGTTCAGTTTCACCAAAATTGGTCAGTTCCTGACGTGCAAGCCCTCTGCGAATCGCACGGCATTGCTGCTTGCAGCACAGACAAGGCTGAGCTGGTGGCATAACCCCAGAGATGGAATCCTTGTCACCTCCTTGCTTAATGCCTCCATACACCGCAGTCCTGATACCCCCGGAGTGGTTGGCAAACCTGACCGGCGAGGATCTGCGCATGTACCAGGAGTTCCGAGAACGGATGCTCCAGCGTGAAGCAGAGCACCAAGCGCGCCGGCGCCAGTGGGATCTCCAGATCAAAGAGCTACGGCTCCAGCGTGAATTGGAGTTGGCCCAGCTAACCCAATCAAATCAGCACTCTTCACTATGTGTTTCGGTGGAGAGATGCGAACCTCTACCCGTGACCCCCACAGCTAAACTTCCTGCCATGGAAGAGGGCACGGAACGAGACTTTCCTGTATGCACCTCTGAGAGGGCGTACCATCAGGTTCCTGTACCTGACAGCCAGAGAACCCTGGTGCTGGACAGTCACAGAACACTGTCCCAAGACTTGGAAGGAGGTAAGCCTACTGCATTCGCTCCTCCTGGTCCGGCGAGCTTTGTGCCACTGAGACCTGCAGCTGCTGCTATTGCTGCACCCCAGTCTGACACACCTGCCATTCGCATGTGTAATCTTTGTGGCTCGACCGGCCACATAAAGTTCTTCTGTCCCAAGAGAACGACCGTCCCTAGCCCGAAGATGGCTAGCAACCCTGATCCGTCACCTGCATCACCCTCTGCACAGCCTGTCAGCGTGTCAGAGATGCTCTACGGTTCCGGAAATCGTCACAGTGCTCCAGTGGACGACCAGATCATCTTTTGCTCCAGTGCTCCAGAAGCAGATGTTTCCTTGGTCTGTTCCGACCTTGCCACAGAGGAAGATATTCTCCCACAAAAGCTCCTCACCCTGACTGAAGTCAGGCCCTACCACCACAACCCTGTTATCCCAGGTCCCGAGAAGGCCGGATGGGGGTGGGTTTTCCAGAGCGGGCTGTTGCTGAGTTTCCCTCTCCTCCTGTGCTTGGCACTGGTCTAGGCACGCTTGTGTGCCCTTCGGAATTTTCTGCTGATATGCAGGAGTTCCCAGCAGGACTCCCTAACCACCAGGTACTGTACAAGCCTTTGGGAAAACAGGGAGATGTCAAACCCTTACCTGCTAATGCTACTGTACCTAACGCCGCTGGGCGGGAGGTACCCTCAGATTTACATGTACCAGCAACTGACTGTCTTTTATCTCTTTCTGCACCTGTTATTACTAATGAAATTGCATGTGTCAGTGATAATTGTGATAGAAACGCTGTAAATTCTTTGGCCATTACATACTCTATGGCCAGCCGCATGAACTCAGAGCTGACAGCAGGGATTCCCTCTGACAATTCTGACTTTCAGGCGGGTGACACTCATGCTAAAAATGACATATCATGTTATGCAAATGCTTTTGATAATGTTGTGCATGTTTGTGAGAGTACGCTGGGTGACGCCTTCAGTGTCACCGGTAGTCCGGACTCAGGACTATCTGGAGGAGTCTTGACTTCCCCTGATATCTCTGACCCCCAGACCAATGTCAATATTGACGTGATTTTGATTTACCCAAAAGGTGATGTTTATTGTAGTGTACCTGTGCAGACAGACACACACAGTACTGTTAACCTGAGCTCAGAGCCTGCAGGCATTCCTGTCAGCTCTGACCCCAGAGAGTTTGATTTTCAGCAGCTGACCTCAGATCGCACTAGGCAGCTAGCTGAGATTTGTAGTCCCACATCCGTGAGGATACTACAGAGCGACTCCAACCTGCGTGCGCTTAGTGGCCAGACCGCTAAGCCGCCAGCAGTGGAAGCTCCACTACAGGTGTACAGGGAGAATGGTAACTACTCCAGTGAGCCCATTCCCCATGTAACTGACACCCCAGGTGAAAGCACGGTCCATGTGGATCTGTTAGAAGCCCAGTCAGATAGAACGCAGTTAGTTCTGGGAGAGCACGGCCAATTAGAACAGGAAGACACAGGTCCCCTGCCAGGCTTGAGAGCTCCCACACGAGAATTGGCGGATGATGTGAAAGTCACCCCCCACCTCTCGTACTCCCCGAAGGCCTCGCTGAAGCGCACTGCGCCCCCACAGCGAAATCTTCGCAGCAACCCTGGGCAGGATACAGCAGTTCACAGAAGGGACCCGGGGACTCACAAGCCCTTATGGCAGATCCCCTACAGCGCCTCTCCGGAGGTGCAAGCAAAAGTGAAGATGAAGTATGAGGAGATGTTACAGATGGCTGTCCTCCGCAAATCCTCTAGCTCACAGACCACCATGTTCTGTGAGGCCTATAGGATGCCTGACGACATCCCAATAACCGTTGCGTATCCCATGACTCCCCTCGGTGATCTGTTGGATTGGCTGGCATCCGCCAACTACCTAACGATCATAGATCGGAGCTACGGAAACTGGCAGATTCCAACCGTGCCTAAGGCACGCCTGGAATCCACATTCACCCTGCCCTTGGACTTAAACGCCTCGATGCGGATGTCTTTTGGCATGATGGATGCCCAAGCCACCTTTCTCCAGGCGTGGAACGCTCTGTGGAAAAGCAAGCACGGTTGTACAGTCACGTACCCGGATGACATCCCTGTGTTCCCCCCGACTTGGGAGCAACACTGCGATCACTCGTCCCTGGTACTAGGACAGCTGTCAGCTGACAATCTGACCGTTGAACCAAACGCATATCAGATTGCCATGACAGAGGTACAGGCCTCTCTGGGAACAGCGGGATACTACAGGACGTTTGCGAAGCCCTGTAGCCTCCTGGCTAAACCACTGACCAACACAAAAAGGGCAACCCCCAAGGTCATGTGGAACCCAGGCTGCCCCGCTGTACTGAGCCCAAGTAACAAGTTGGTATTGCTTCAGTCAAGGTCCTGCTAACCGCTCCTTCCCCAATCTTGTAAAGGGGGGAGATGTGACGCCGTCGATATGACATATCGAATGCGTCATGGAGTTACCAACGCTAGTTCTTCGCAAACCACCCAAACTGACAGTTTTTGGTTTAAATACACTTTTTTTTCCCTTCACCAAAGGGCTGGAGAAATCTTTTCATGGTCAGTTAATTAGCCTCCTGTTGAAAAGATTCTCTGCCAGCACAGGGGACCCCCTGAGGTGTTTATGACCTCATCCATCAGGTGAAGGGTAGATATCAGTTGACAGAAGCTCATAAATTGTAGCTTTCTCCAGCCTGATCGGCACCGACCCACCAGGAGTCCGACACCTAGCTGCCTTGTGGCCTGAGTTGAAAGGAGACAGGAATGATCCTTATCACGCCATCTGGGCACCCAAAGATTCAACCAAACTGTAGAAACTGTATTTAATAAATAGGCACAATTTGGTAATATTTCTGGTGTTCCCAAGATCGCATTTCCCTCAAATTCACGGAGTTTATTAGATTCCACATGACCCTGGTCCTGAGAGATTTTCAGCCCTCTGGATCTTTCGGAACCAGTGCCAGTAAGGTGAAAGGGGGGGACGGTGCGATCCAGACTCCTCGTGTTTGGTATTAGCAGATTCACACACTTACGCTGATTGTGAATATTCATTCGGGTTCTTGATATTACCTACGGGCATGCTGAGAGCGGGCAAAATATGAATTGGCCCAAAACCTCTCCCTGCCTAAGGGGGCATTGCCTTATTCAAATTGCAAGGCTGGACTTGTATGTGTCATAACTCCTCCCACCTACAGTGAGGAACAAAACTGACATGATCCAAAAGTCCAGTGTCCTTTCCCTTCAATCTGATGCCTAGTAACATCCTGGCAGCCCGCAGGGACACGGGCCAACCTCCATCTTTGAACTTTCTAACAAAGGCCTGTTGGCCGCATGGCAACCGCCATTTTGGGACTTTCGCCAAAGACTTGCGATTGCCGCATGGACTACCAATAACGGTATTTGAACTGTATATAATCAGACATCCTGCTCCTTTTCTTGCCTTCTCTCTGTCAATCAATCTGTTCTAAAATAAGCTGTGTGTATGTAGTTTAGAAATAAACTAACGATTTTATCGTTCAGTCTTGTGCCTGTTCTGGTCATCTGATTGCTGCTATAACGAATCTGCCCTCTGAAGAGTCAGTCATACTACCGCATTGTTTTATGATTTGCTTATGATTGTTGATTTGCTAGCTAGGTTGTAAATAACCGTTTCTTCCTTCTAGGATTAGCTAGTACCAGATTTCCTGTGCGAAATCGATAACTTTCGTTTCTCGATTATAAATACAATTCGAGATTGCATCATATAGGGACCCAGTAACCTTTCTTTAACGTCACATTGCTCACAGTCTTTAAGCCGTCGGAAGTGACTATTCCCCGAACGGTGACTTGAGCGTGTTGAACGTGATTGGGCTGGCTACCGTATTATGATAGCGGGAGTCTCTTTCCTCCCTGAACTTGAGAGAGTGGTGGCAGTTTACTTTATTTACCCGATTTCCAGCGCGAAATTGATATTTTTAGTTTACCGATTGTATATACAATCAGAATTGTACATGTATGGGCACCTCCAACCAATCTTAACCGTTTACTACGCACACAGTGAATTTGCCTCCAGCAGTCTCTAGTGCATGAGACCTGCATGGCAACAGTGGCCTAGTAATACGGGATTGGTGGATGTTTGTCCCATTACATATTGTTGGCAGCTGCGCGACCAATCTTTATTGTCAGTCTGTTCACCGTACTTCCTGCGTATGCTAACGGGAGCAGATTAGACGGGATTGGCACGCTCTGTCGCCCTTTTCCTTCTTCCCTGTGACGATCCAGCAACCGGTCTCGTTGTCCGTCTGCGCCCGTACTTCCTGCGTACGCTAACGGGAGCAGATCTCGACGGGATCGCGGGGCTGGATTGTCACAAATGGCAACAGGCAAGACAAGACAGAACAGGCAATACAGATAATACAACCTGACTGGGCTAGAAGGGGAGCCTAAAGCAACCCCCAGGAATTAACTATACTAGATAGCAATGGCTGACACTCCAGCAGTGTCCATCAGGAACAGACCATGGAAGGGAAATGACCAGCAAAGCCTTCTGTGAAACATAAAGCTCTTATAGTGCCAGTCATCAAAGAAGGCAGGTAGGGGATTTGCATAACGAATGTATGCAAATTCCCCAGCAAGAGAACAGACCAGAACTTGCAATGGAAAGACAGGTCTCTGTTCCAGAGTCCTGCAGCATGCAAACCTAAACAATGGTCAAAAGGCTGCCTGCCTGCGCAGGCAACTGAGCGGGTTCTCACACCTTACAATCTGTTAAGTGAATGGATAATTCCAGTGGCATCAGTATGGATGGGTACTGTGCTCAACAGCGCTGCGTAATATGTTGGCGCTTTATAAATACAATAAATAAATAAAAATAAATAAAACAAATAGCTATCATGTACTATCTATGAGAAAAACAATATAATCATGGGAAATGCAAGGCTGAGAAACCCTACATACTGAGATTCCGTGACTGTTTGCAATTGATAAGTGTGAAATGATATGTTTAAATAGACTTCTTCTCCCTGTTTGCTGTGTTATCAAAGCATCAGTCTGTCTTTCATACAATAACAGTGAGTGCCAACTTTTATTATTTTACTTCTTGCCAAATAGTCTTCCCAACCATGCTGACTGGACTCTGTAAAGTTCAAACAACAGGGTTTGAAGTTTGAATTTTCACAAGGTATGGTACCAATTACCCGTGTAATTTTTGGGGAAAGTACAGATATCATATCTGGCTACATTTCCAATTGTATTTGCCATGTACATAGTGGACCTTTGAGTGTGGTTATTGAATGTCTGAAAAGTGTTTTTTTATTTCTGATGAACACAGATTCAGATTCTGTCCAAATATTTTTACTTAACTAGGTGGAAAGATATATGCATTAGTTAAGTTCATCTACTTATGCCTCACTGCCAGGGATGCTCGGATAGTAGTTTTTAAAATCCAAATTGATCTGGATCCGGATATCCAGATATCTGGATCCGATTCGGACATCCGAATCCAACCTTTTAGATATCCACGTGAACGCGGATATCCGGATGCATTATCCGCGGATATCCGACCTATTCGGATATCCGGATAGACAAACCGGAAGTGCCCTTTAAAATGCTTTAAAAGTGTTTTTGAACATTAAAACACCTCCCTCCTCCTCCTCCTTCCTCTCTCTCTCTCTCTGATCTTGTCTTCCAGGGATTTGTAGGCTGTCAAAAGCAAGCTCACATACATTGGCCAGGAATTGAACCCAGGTCAACTGCTTGGAAGGCAGCTATGCTCACCACTATACCACCAACGTCACAGGCTGAAGCCAGCCATTTCACTCATCTCTTCAACTACAAGAAAGGCCCAGGAGTTGTCTTAGCTACCGTAATATCTATGTTACAGCAGGGCCCTTATTACACGTTCTCTTACAGGACTATGGAAACCATTTTGCCCATGCGGTAAAGCAAGATTCAACAATGAAATCATGCCTAGCAGAGGATGGTTTCAATCCATCAACCTCTGGGTTATGGGCCCAGCACACTTCTGCTGCGCCACTCTGCATTCTGCTTACATTTGTATACAATCTTCAAGTTTAAGAAGGGTACATTAGTTCCCTTCACAAAACACAAAAAGGAAAGCCGTTCCTGGGTGGGCTTGAACCACAAACCTTTCAGTTAACAGCCAAATGCACTAACTAATTGCACCACAGAGACTGTGCACACAGTTGCTGCTAAATGGCTATCTGGGGTTCTCTTCGGATACTGTTGAACACAAAAGGCAAGGCCATCCCTGGGTGGGCTTGAACCACCAACCTTTCGGTTAACAGCCAAATGTGCTAACCAATTGCGCCACAGATAGAGATGAGCGTAATGACCTAATTACGATTTTGCGAAATTTCGCGTAATTAGTGTAATTACGATTATGGCCGTAAGTACATAATCGTAATGAAGAAGGATTTCGCGAAATTTCGCGTAAGCGTAATTTTCGCGTAATTTTCGCATTACAGTCGTATCATGCCGTAATTTCGCATTAAACGCTACCGTAATTTCGCGTTAAACCGTAACGCTCCGTATAATATAAAAAAGCCGCCGACTTTAAGGGTTAATAGCAAAGCCCCCTTAAATGCTAAGAGCCTCAAATTTGGAGAATATATTAAGGAGATCAGGAGGAATAAGAGGAAAAAATTTTTTTTCAAAAAGACCTTATAGTTTTTGAGAAAATCGATGTTAAAGTTTCAAAGGAAAAATGTAAACATTTAAAAACCCGCCGACTTTAACGGTTAATAGCAAAGCCTGCTTAAAGTTTAGGAACACCAAATTCCCAGGGTATATTAAGGAGATCAGGAGGAATAAGAGGAAAAAAAATTTTTTCAAAAAGACCTTATAGTTTTTAAGAAAATCGATGTTAAAGTTTCAAAGGAAAAATGTAAACATTTAAAAACCCGCCGACTTTAACGGTTAATAGCAAAGCCTGCTTAAAGTTTAGGAACACCAAATTCCCAGGGTATATTAAGGGGATCAGTGGGAATAAGAGGAAAAATTTTTTTTTCAAAAAGACCTTATAGTTTTTGAGAAAATCGATTTTTAAGTTTCAAGGGCGAAAATGTCTTTTAAATGCGGAAAATGTCAGTTTTTTTTGCACAGGTAACAATAGTGTATTATTTTCATAGATTCCCCCAAGTGGGAAGAGTTTTACTTACTTCGTTCTGAGTGTGGGAAATATAAAAAAAAAACGACGTGGGGTCCCCCCTCCCAGACCTCTTTAACCCCTTGTCCCCCATGCAGGCTGGGATAGCCAGAATGCGGAGCACCGGCCGCGTGGGGCTCCGCACCCTGACTATACCAGCCCGCATGGTCCATGGATTGGGGGGTCTCGGAAGGGGAGGGGCAGCCAAGCTTTCCCCTCCCCCTCCGAGCCCTTGTCCAATCCAAGGACAAGGGGCTCTTCTCCACCTCCGATGGGCGGTGGAGGTGGAGGCCGCGATTTCCTGGGTGGGGGGTTCATGGTGGAATCTGGGAGTCCCCTTTAAAAAGGGGTCCCCCAGATGCCCACCCCCCTCCCAGGAGAAATGAGTATAGAGGTACTTGTAGTACCCCTTACCCATTTCCTTTAAGAGTTAAAAGTAAATAAACACACAAACACATAGAAAAAGTATTTTAATTGAACAAAAAACATAACCACGAAAAAAGTCCTTTAATATTCTTAATTAACCATTAATACTTACCTGTCCCTTTAAATAAATGATCCCACGCAATATCCTCGGAAATGTTCTATCAGTTACAATGTAACAAAGTTATTATGTAACAACTTTGTTACATTGTAACTACGCCGCACCCGACGCCACTCACCGCTCAGCCGCCGCATACGCGTCCGTGCAGGACGCTAAGTCCCCGCAGCTCCCGCTGTCCACCCCGCCCACATCTGTCACCCACATGTCACCCACATGTGGGTGACATGTGGGTGACATGTGGGAGAGGCGGGGAGGGCAGCGGAGCCGGCGGGGACTTAGCGTCCTGCACGGACCCGACAGAGCTCTGAGCTATATAGCTCAGAGCTCTGAGAAGCATCTTTGTATTTGGGCTCCAAGGAGCCCCATTGGTCCTTAGCAGACCAATGGGGTTCCTTCAAATCAGAAGGAACCCCATTGGTCTGCTAAGGACCAATGGGGCTCCTTGGAGCCCAAATACAAAGATGCTTTTGAGAGCTCTGAGCTATAGCTCAGAGCTCGGGTCCTGCAGCGCAGACGCGGCGGCGGCGGCGGCGGTGAGTGACGTCGGGTGCGGCGTAGTTACAATGTAACAAAGTTGTTATATTGTAATAACTTTGTTACATTGTAACTGATAGAACATTTCCGAGGATATTGCGTGGGATCATTTATTTAAAGGGACAGGTAAGTATTAATGGTTAATTAAGAATATTAAAGGACTTTTTTCGTGGTTATGTTTTTTGTTCAATTAAAATACTTTTTCTATGTGTTTGTGTGTTTATTTACTTTTAACTCTTAAAGGAAATGGGTAAGGGGTACTACAAGTACCTCTATACTCATTTCTCCTGGGAGGGGGGTGGGCATCTGGGGGACCCCTTTTTAAAGGGGACTCCCAGATTCCACCATGAACCCCCCACCCAGGAAATCGCGGCCTCCACCTCCACCGCCCATCGGAGGTGGAGAAGAGCCCCTTGTCCTCGGATTGGACAAGGGCTCGGAGGGGGAGGGGAAAGCTTGGCTGCCCCTCCCCTTCCGAGACCCCCCAATCCATGGACCATGCGGGCTGGTATAGTCAGGGTGCGGAGCCCCACGCGGCCGGTGCTCCGCATTCTGGCTATCCCAGCCTGCATGGGGGACAAGGGGTTAAAGAGGTCTGGGAGGGGGGACCCCACGTCGTTTTTTTTTTATATTTCCCACACTCAGAACGAAGTAAGTAAAACTCTTCCCACTTGGGGGAATCTATGAAAATAATACACTATTGTTACCTGTGCAAAAAAAACTGACATTTTCCGCATTTAAAAGACATTTTCGCCCTTGAAACTTAAAAATCGATTTTCTCAAAAATTATAAGGTCTTTTTGAAAAAAATTTTTTTCCTCTTATTCCCACTGATCCCCTTAATATACCCTGGGAATTTGGTGTTCCTAAACTTTAAGCAGGCTTTGCTATTAACCGTTAAAGTCGGCGGGTTTTTAAATGTTTACATTTTTCCTTTGAAACTTTAACATCGATTTTCTCAAAAACTATAAGGTCTTTTTGAAAAAAAATTTTTTCCTCTTATTCCTCCTGATCTCCTTAACATATTCTCCAAATTTGAGGCTCTTAGCATTTAAGGGGGCTTTGCTATTAACCCTTAAAGTCGGCGGCTTTTTTATATTATACGGAGCGTTACGGTTTAACGCGAAATTACGGTAGCGTTTAATGCGAAATTACGGCATGAACGAAACGCGAAATTTCGCGTTGAAAATTACGCTTACGGTATTTTCAATTACGATTTTAATGGCAATTTCGCTACGCTAATTTCGCATCGTAATCGCAAATTTCGCATGCGTAATTATAGTAATGCGAAATTACGAAAATTTCAGCTCAACTCTAGCCACAGAGACTTTGCACACAGTTGCTGCTAAATGACTATCTGGGGTTCTCTTCGGACAACTGTTGAACACAAAAGGCAAGGCCCTACCTGGGTGGGTTTGAACCACCAACCTTTTATTTAACAGCCGAATGTGCTAACTGATTGCGCCACAGAGACTCTGTATGCAGTTGCTGGTAAATGATATTATGGGGATGTATGTGTGTCTTTTGGAGGGAGAAAGTAAGTCTGCTCCAAGAAATTTAACGCCACTTTTTCCTACAACGAAACATTAACTGTGTGGCAGCAGAGTGGTGCAGCGGAAGCGTGCTGGGCCCATAACCCAGAGGTTGATTGATTGAAACCATCCTCTGCTAGGCGTACTTTGTTTTTTACACCTTGCTTTACCACATGGGCCTATTGGTGGCCATAGCCCCTTAAGAGAAAGTGTCATTAGGGCCTTGCTGTAACATAGATTGTAGTGTAATTATTTCAACTAATGTACCCTTCTTAAACTTGAAGATTGTATACAAATGTAAGCAGACTGCAGAGTGGCGCAGCGGAAGTGTGCTGGGCCCATAACTCAGAGGTTGATGAATCGAAACCATCCTCTGCTAGGCATGATTTCATTTTTGCACCTCACTTTACCGCATGGGCAAAATGGTTTCCATAGCTCTGTAAGAGAAAGTGTAATAAGGGTCCTACCATAACATAGATATTACGGTAGCTAAGACTACTCCTGGGCCTTTCTTGTAGTTGAAGAGATGAGTGAACTGTGACACCACACATCATCTAGTACATTAGGCAAATAAGCAAGCTCATTTTTCTCTTGGGTATATCACAATGGTACATGCTAGGCTGGCTTCAGCATGTAGTGCTGTTGGTGGTATACTGCCTTCCAAGCAGTTGACCTGGGTTTGATTCCTGGCCAATGTATTTGAGCTTGCTTTTAACAGCCTACAAATCCCTGGAAGACAAGATGAGAGCGAGAGAGAGAGAGAGAGAGAGAGAGAGAGAGAGATGGTGGTGGTCCTCCTCCTTTTTGCCACCGAAATAGTAATTGGAGTCAGATATCTGGTAGAAATCCGCGGATATCCAGGTCATGCGTCAAACTATCCGTGGATAGCTACCCGGATTTGGGCCCAACTATCTGGAATCCGTATCCGGCCGGATAGCGTAAAAATGGTCGGATATCCGGGTTACCCGGATAGCCCTTCAAAATAAGGACAGCATTTAATGCCTTTTATATGCCAACATAGATTGCATAACTACCTTTTACATCTTAACCACTTTTACTGACATTAAGCACTAATACCGGACTATGCATATAAAAGACAGAGACAGGGCACTGTCATGCAGCTTGGTTTATTGGATCACACAAGCACAATACACCCATGAATGCTGGTGGAGGAAGAAAGGTGGACAGATCTGTCTTCCCCCACCACTATTCAAGGGTGTATTGAGCTTGTGTGATCTAATAAACCAAACTGTGTGACAGTGCCCGGTCTCCATCCTTTGAATGCAGATCCATGAGTTGCTTCTTCCTCCATTACGGACAGCATGTCCAATTGGAGTCAGAACATCAGAAGGGCAGGTGAGATTGCTCCAATTGTATTGCCAAAGAATGTTGTGCCCTGATTGCACCTGCCAGGTGCCCAGTAACACTACACTTTAGTAAGGTGGTAATATCTCTTTTCTTCCATGCATAATTCATATCTTCTTATCCTTCATCCAGCTCAAAGGAGAAAAACATTCTTACCAAGTTATTAAATTGCCCTTGGATTAATTTACACATGTTAACTAGAACATCTATAAATTGTTTCTTCCAAGCTAAAGCAGTCCAGGCTGTCTAACCTTCCTTGATATGCAGGACCTTCCATCACTTTAAAGAGAATCTGTATTAAAGAAATGTTATATAAATAAACATATCAGCCTGCTCGGGGACATCTCCTAGCCCCCTCTGTGACATTTTTGCTGCTCTCCGCCGCAATATTGGCGATAAAATAACAGCTTTATAAACTGTTTTGTAAACAGGAAAGATGGCCACTGAAACAGGAAGTATACCGAAAAGAAACAGGATGTATACTGCCTTATGTTTGCATGACAAGTTTTTATTATTACATAGTGAATGCAGCCTTCAGATGTTATGTGCAAGTTTAGAAGAAGTTTTTCCTTCTGCCTCTGCGGCTCTGTGCCACTGAAGCATGACAAGAATCCTCAGACTCCTTTATAAACACAGCTGTTTCTTCTGAGCCAGGAGTAGGGGCTCTGCATACTTTCTCTCTTGCATACTTTCTGTAGAAAAATTAAAACTAATATGAATATCAATAATTTAAATGCTCCCTTTAAAATGAAACAAATATGCCATTAACAGTGTAAGAATGGAAGCAATGTAAAAATTGCAGTTGAAAATCAATAGGTGAATTTTAATTGGCAGTTGTAGGCTCTACCCACTTTCCTGATTTTCCAGTCACCCAGTGACCATCTGTGCAAAGTTTGAGAATGCTCCCATTAACAGTGTAATGACTGCAATTGACATTTTCCCATTGAAAATGAATTGCTGAAACTTGATTGGCTGTTTAATGCTCCATCCACTTTTCCAGAATTTTTAATCTCTGTCACCAACTGACCAACTGTGCAAAGGTTGGGGAAATTGGCTGTATTATTGTGAGAATGGCAGCCTCTTACAATTTTTCCATTGGCGTGAATGCGTGAAATCTGGCTGTTTGTGGTTCCGCCCAGGTGTGCGGGGGGGGGAGAGAAAATATCATCCCAGGGAGTAAGGGGTCTGCATACTAAGTTTCATTGAAATTGGTCAAGGCGCTTTTGAGTGATTACGGCACATACACATATACACACACACATCCGATTTTATATATGCGTGTGTGTGTGTGTGTGTGTGTGTGTGTGTGTGTGTGTGTGTGTGTGTGTATTTCATCACATATGGAAAAGCATAATCCAACAGTTACGCATTTTCTACACATTCTGTATGTTTGCGAACCTCAAGAACCAACTAAATCCTTAACTACTGCTCTTGTATCTGAAAATTGTCACATTTTTATAAAGTAAAAGTGGAAGACCCAGCGTTGCCCGGGTACGTATTTGGCTGTTGGTGGCTCCACCCACTTTTTATAACGTTAACACACAAACACTCGATGACCAAGTTTTTTTGAGATTTTGGGTTCCTCAGAATCAATAACTTAAATTTTCCTGTGGAAATGAAACAATGATTGGTTGTTTGTGGCTCTGCCCCCTTTTCTGAATTTAAACCTCAGTCACCAAATGACTGACTGTAGCAAGTTTGAGGCCTCTGCTATTAACAATGTAAGAATGGCAACAATTTAAATATTCCCTTTTAAGATCAATAGGTGAATTTTGATTGGCTGTTGTAGGCTCCACTCACTTTCCTGAATATTAATCCCAGTCACCCAATTACCAACTTTGTGACGTTTAAGAACCCTGCCATTAAAAGTGTAAGAATGGCTGCAGTTTACATTTTCCCATTGAAAATTAATTGCTGAAACTTGATTGGCTGTTTTATGCTCCTCCCACTTTCCCAGAATTTTTCCATTTTCCCAGTGAGATTTCTTTGGCTCTGCCCATTTTTTGTAATGTTGACACACAGTCACTCAATGACCAAGTTTGTTAGCTTTTGCATTGCAGGCATCAAACATGTGTGAATGGAAGCAGTTTATCCAAAGAAATCTGATTGGCTGTTTGTGGCTCCGCCCTTTTGGTAAATTTGAACCTACTAGGCATTACCTAGTAATTACCTAGTAATTATAGCCATGGATGTCTTTCAACGCAAGGAAAGCATCTAAGCCCCCTTTAAATGCAAATATAGAATTTCCTGTGGTAATGCATTCCTTAACTTATTCACTCTTACTGTAAAGAACTCTTTCCTAAATAAACGGCTAAACCGTTTTTCCTCCATGTGCAGATCATGTCCCCTAGTCCTTTGTAAAAGCCTGGGGACAAAAAGCTAATCCGCCACGCTTTTATATTGCCCTCTGCCGTATTTATACATGTTAATTAGATCCCCTCTAAGGTTTCTTTTCTCCAGACTTAATAAACCCAGTTTATCTAACCTTTCTTGGTAAGTGAAGATCCATCCATTTCTTCCATGCCTCATATAAATTTTGTTGCTCATCTCTGCACCGGTTCTAAAACTGCAATATCTTTCCTGTAATGTGGTGCCCAGAACTGAATTCCATATTCCACACATGGCCTTACTAGAGAGTTAAACAGGGGCAATATTATGCTAGCATCTCGAGTTTTTATTTCCCTTTTTAATGCATCCCAAAATGTTATTAGCTTTAGCTGCAGCAGCTTGGCATTGAATACGATTATTTAACTTGTTGTTGATGAGTACTCCTAAGTCCTTCTCCAAGTTTGATGTCCCCATCTTTATCCAGTTTATTTTGTATGGTGCTAGACCATTGATATGACCAAAATGCATGACTTTACATTTTTCATCACTGAATTTTATCTGCCATTTATGTGCCCATATAGCCATCCTATCCAGATCCTGGTGCAATATGTCACTATCTTCCTGAGAGTTGATGTTTGTGCACAATTTTGTATCATCTGCAAAAATAGCACCATTGCTTTCTACTGCATCTACTAGATCATTAATAAATACATTGAAGAGTACTGGACCCAGTACTGACCCCTGTTGGACCCCACTGCTAACAGTCACCCATTTCGATTGAGATCCATTGACCACAACTCTTTGTTTTCTGTCCATTAAGGTGGCCACTAACGATCAAATTTCTAGCTAAAAATCGTTTAAGTGATCAATTCTGCTTGGAAGAAAAATCGTTCACCACACCATCAATGAACCAATCTTTGCTTCCTATCTATCACAACAAACAAGAAAATCCAAATTTTGGTTTGAGGAAAATCAAATCGGACAACTATTTTTATAATCGTTTATAAACTATTATGCCCATTAACAGAGAATATTTACAACCAATCCAATCAAAATTTCTGTTCGCACAAACAATTTTTCGCTAGAAATTGGACAATTAGTGGCCACCCACCAGTTCCCTATCCATGCACACAAACACTTCCCCCATCCTTGCATCCTTAAATTTTGCACCAGACTTTTGTGGGGAACAGTGTCGGAGGCCTTTGCAAAGTCCAAGTATATCACATCTACAACACTCCCAATATCCACATTAGTGGTCACTACCTCATAAAAGCTGAGCATGTTAATCAAATAGGACCTGTCTTTAGTAAACCCATGCAGACGCTGAGAAATAAGTCTATTTTCTACTATGAAGTCTTCTATAGTATCTCTTACCCCTAAAATAGTTTGCACACAACTGACGTTAAGCTTACAGGTCTATAATTTCTCGGATCTAATTTTTTGCCCTTTGTAATAATGGGAAAATGTGGGCAGTACGCCAATCTATTGGAACTCTTCCAGTAGACAGTGTTTTATGAAATATTGTGTTCTACAAAGGTATTTGCTTAGTTTGTATAGTGTGAAGACTGTTCATACCAACAATTATGTTGATATGAACCAACATAATAGTTTGGTGATTTTTTTCTAAAGAAGTTAGCAGTGAAGTTAGCATTGATTCATTAAATGCATTGACTATGGATCATTCACCAGTTGATCTTCTGCAAATTGATCAGAGAATTGTACTGTCAGTTTTTAGGTCCCAGGGACTTTTGCATGTGTCCTTTATATGGAGACTTCCTTGGCCTTTATATCCTGGTAGCACAGGTTATTGTTTGATTGAAAATAGTTCAGTTGATATAATAATGAACATTTGTTTTTAAATGTTTAATATATATATATATATATATATATACATATATGTGAGAGAATGCGGAAAAGCCGCCGCGTGTGCTGCTCAGGAGGCGGCTGATTCCGCGTCCAATGCGGCGGTTTGCACGTGGAAGCATGCGTCTGGTAACAGGGCAGAACGCGGAAAAGCCGCCGCATGTAACAACAGTAAGGCGGCTGGTTCCGCGTCCAGCGCGGCGGTTTGCACGCGGCAGCGTGTGTCTGAGTCTGTTAGTGCACACAAGCTTAGGAATACGCGCGCGTGCGCGCTGAGAAGCAGAACTCTTATACTGGGCAAGGAGAGGTCAGCTGATCACGCCGATCAGCTGACTCCAGAGCAGTTTACTATTGGTTGATCAATTAGGGGTGGTGCCGGAGAGCACTACTCCATATATAGTTACTGCTAGCCAGTCTCAAGTTGTCTGCCATTGCAAACACTACGTGGAAGCACTCAGACCTTAGTCAGATCCAACAGTGTGTTTGAACCAGGTGGACCTGGGAATTCACACTGAGCCAGATTACTTGTACTGTTATTCTGTTTATGCTTAGACTAGTTCCAGGGTGTAGAGACCACGGACCTCACACCCAGACTAGGGAACTTGTGTTATCTATCTGTTATACTTCAGACTAGTTCCAGGGTGTAGAGACCACGGACCTCACACCCAGACTAGGGAATTTGTGTTATCTATCTGTTATACTTCAGACTAGTTCCAGGGTGTAGAGACCACGGACCTCACACCAGATTAGGGAATTTGTGTTATCTATCTGTTATTCATCAGACTAGTTCCAGGGTGTAGAGACCAAGGACTTCACACCCAGACTAGGCGTTGTTGATATCTGTTATGACTTACTGCTTTCCTGACTATCCCTTTGATCTCTGATTCGGTACCTCGCATATCTGATATTCCGTTGCCAGACCCTGCTTGCCTTGGATACCGAATCAGCCTTCTGTCTTTGTAATTAATCTGTTCGTGTGTTGCCGACCAGGCGTGCCTGACCTCAAGAGCTATCTCTCCTCTTAAGAGATAGTTTCCAGATCAGATAGTGACATCCACCTTCAGGTGTCACTCACTCTCTGGTCCTTCCTATCTCCAGCCTGACTCCACCCCTTGGAGAGTCTCAGGCTGCTGGAAGGTTCCTGTGCCCTCAAGAGCAGTATTCCTTTACTGCCTATGATCACCTGTTCAGCAGGTGCATTACTCATCAAAAACAGTTAACTATTAGTCAAAGATAACCTAATTGAACCAGTGGCGGACACAGGCAGCAGTGGGCCCCTGTGCAAAATATCAATTGTGGGCCCCCTGCTTCGTGCGCCGCGGCAAAAAATGGGCGTGGCAATGACCGGATAAGGGCGGAGCAAACTGTAATTTAAAGTGATCCCGGGGTGAGAATGATATGGAGGCTGCCATATTTATTTCCTTTTAAACAATACTAGTTGCCTGGCAGCCCTGCTGATCTATTTGGCTGCAGTAATAAACTGAATTACACCAGCAACAAGCATGCAGCTTAATCTTCTCAGTTCTGACAATATTGTCAGAAACCCCTGACCTGCTGCATGCTTGTTCAGGGTCTATGGTTGAAAGAATAAGAGGCAGAGGACCAGAACGGCAACCAGGCAACTGGTATTGCTTAAAAGGAGAAAAATATGGCAGCCTCAATATTATTCTCACCTCAGGTTCCCTTGAAAAGTGCAACGCAAAAGACAGTGGGCCCAAGTTTTGGTGACCCTTTCCCCAGAAAATTCACATAATTGTGCAGGTTTTCTCAAGAAAATACACATAATGTGAGCAGATTTGCCCAGAAAATACATTCAATCATGTCGGCAGATTTGCCCAGAAAATACATTCAATCATGTCGGCAGATATGCCCAGAAAATACGTGCAATGATGTCGGCAGATATGCCCAGAAAATATGTGCAATGATGTCGGCAGATATGCCCAGAAAATACGTGCAATGATGTCGGCAGATATGCCCAGAAAATTCGTGCAATGATGTCGGCAGATATGCCCAGAAAATACGTGCAATGATGTCGGCAGATATGCCCAGGAAATACGTGCAATGATGTCGGCAGATATGCCCAGAAAATACGTGCAATGATGTCGGCAGATATGCCCAGAAAATACGTGCAATGATGTCGGCAGATATGCCCAGAAAATACGTGCAATGATGTCGGCAGATATGCCCAGAAAATACGTGCAATCATGTAGGCAGATATGCCCAAAAAATACGTGCAATCATGTCAGCAGATATGGCCAAAAAATATGTGCAATCATGTCGGCAGATATGCCCAGAAAATACGTGCAATCATGTCAGCAGATTTGCCCAGAAAATACGTGCAATCATGTCGGCAGATTTGCCCAGAAAACACATGCAATCATGTAACAAATTTGCCCAGAACATACATGCAATCATGTGGCAGACCTGCCTAGAACATACACACAATCATGTGGCAGACCTGCCCAGAAAATACACCTGCTAAAATAAATAATAAAAAAAAACATTTACTCACCTGCAGCAGCAGACCTCCTGTCCCAGCCTCCATCCGGCGCGAAGCTCCCATGGGTGGTTGGGTGGATAGGTAGCCTGGTGGGTAGGTAGGTAGGCAGCCGGGTGGGTAGGTAGGTAGCCCTTAGCCGGGTGGGTAAGTAGCCTGGTGGGTGGCTGGGTAGCCGGGTGGGTGGGTAGCCTGGTGGGTGGCTGGGTAGGCGGGTGGGTAGGTAGCCTGGTGGGTGGGTAGGTGGGTGGTTAGGTAGCTGGGTGGGTAGGTAGCCTGGTGGGTTGGTAGGTAGCCGGGTGGGTAGGTAGCCAAGTGGGTAGGTAGGTAGCCTGGTGGGTGGGTAGGTAGCCTGGTGGGTGGTTAGGTAGCCGGGTAGGTAGCCGGGTGGGTGGTTAGGTAGCCGGGTAGGTAGCCGGGTGGGTGGTTAGGTAGCCGGGTGGGTGGTTGGGTAGCCGGGTGGGTGGTTGGGTAGCCGGGTGGGTAGGTAGCCGGGTGGGTGGTTAGGTAGCCGGTTAGGTAGCCGGGTGGGTGGTTAGGTAGCCGGGTGGGTGGTTAGGTATCCGAGTGGGTGAGTAGGTAGCCGGGTGGGTGTGTAGGTATCCGGGTGGGTAGGTAGCCGGATGGGTGGGTAGGTAGCCGGGTAGGTAGGTAGCCGGGTGGGTAGCTAGGTAGCCGGGTGGGTAGGTAGCCGGGTGGGTAGGTAGGTAGCCGAGTGGGTAGGTAGCCGGGTGGGTGGGTAGGTAGCCGGCAGGGTGGTTAGGTAGCCAGGTAGGTAGCCAGGTGGGTGGTTAGGTAGCGGGGTAGGTAGCCGGGTGGGTGGGTAGGTAGCCGGGTAGGTAGCCGGGTGGGTGTGTAGGTATCCGGGTGGGTAGGTAGCCGGGTGGGTAGGTAGGTAGCCGGGTGGGTGTGTAGGTATCCGGGTGGGTAGGTAGCCGGGTGGGTGGGTAGGTAGCCGGGTGGGTGGGTAGGTAGCCGGCAAGGTGGTTAGGTAGCCGGGTAGGTAGCCGGGTGGGTGGTTAGGTAGCGGGGTAGGTAGCCGGGTGGGTAAGGTAGCCGGGTGGGTGGTTAGGTAGCCGGGTGGGTAGGTAGGTAGCCGGGTGGGTGGTTAGGTAGCCGGGTGGGTAGGTAGGTAGCCGGGTGGGTGTGTAGGTATCCGGGTGGGTAGGTAGCCGAGTGGGTGGGTAGGTAGCCGGGTGGGTGGGTAGGTAGCCGGCAGGATGGTTAGGTAGCCGGGTAGGTAGCCGGGTGGGTGGTTAGGTAGCGGGGTAGGTAGCCGGGTGGGTGGTTAGGTAGCCGGGTGGGTAGGTAGGTAGCCGGGTGGGTGGTTAGGTAGCCGGGTGGGTAGGTAGGTAGCCGGGTGGGTGTGTAGGTATCCGGGTGGGTGGGTGTGTAGGTATCCGGGTGGGTGGGTGGGTAGGTAGCCAGCAGGGTGGTTAGGTAGCCGGGTAGGTAGCCGGGTGGGTAAGGTAGCCGGGTGGGTGGGTAAGGTAGCCGGGTGGGTAGCTATCCGGGTGGGGGGCCCGACTCCTATCCTCCCTCACTCACCTCGGGGCCCCCCTCCCGGTATGCGCGGCGGCCGGCGGGAGAGCAGAAAATACAGGAAGTCTCCGGCCGGGGCTGCAGGCAGCAGACGCTAGAGGCAGCTGCTGCTTGGTCTCCGAAATGTCTCCAAGTTGGAGACATATCGGAGACCAAGCGGCAGCTGCGCAGCCCCGGCCGGAGACTTCCTGTATTTTCCGCTCTCCCGACACATGAGGGGATGGGGGGGGCCCGAGGTGAGGGGGGAGGACAGGAGTCGGGGCCCCCCAGGTTAAAAAAAATAAAAGGTAAAATAAAAAAAAAAACCTGCAATACTTAATGGGCCCCTGAAGCAGCGGAACTTCAGGGGCCCTCGTGCGGCGGCACGGCCTGCACGGCCGTATGTCCACCACTGAATTGAACACAAAATGCAGTTTTAAATGATGGTTTTTATTATTTAGCGAGAAAAAAAAACTCCAAATCTACATGGCGCTGTGTGAAAAAGTGATTGCCCCCCTTGTTAAAAAATAACTTAACTGTGGTTTATCACACCTGAGTTCAATTTCTGTAGTCACCCCAGGCCTGATTACTGCCACACCTGTTTCAATCAAGAAATCACTTAAATAGGAGCTATCTGACACAGAAGTAGACCAAAAGCACCTCAAAAGCTAGACATCATGCCAAGATCCAAAGAAATTCAGGAACAAATGAGAACAAAGTACTGTAATTGAGATCTATCAGTCTGGTAAAGGTTCTAAAGCCATTCCTAAAGCTTTGGGACTCCAGCGAACCACAGTGAGAGCCATTATCCACAATAGGCAAAAACATGGAACAGTGATGAACCTTCCCAGGAGTGGCTGGCCGACCAAAATTACCCCAAGAGCGCAGAGAAAACTCATCGGAGAGGCCACAAAAGACCCCAGGACAACATCTAAAGAACTGCAGGCCTCACTTGCCTCAATTAAGGTCATTGTTCATGACTCCACCAGAAGAAAGAGACTGGGCAAAAACGGTCTGCATGGCAGATATACAAGGCGCAAACCACTTTTAAGCAAAAAGAACATTAAGGCTCGTCTCAATTTTGCTAAAAAAATATCTCAATGATTGGCAAAACTTTTGGGAAAATACCTTGTGGACCGACGAGACAAAAGTTGAACTTTTTGGAAGGTGCATGTCCCGTTACATCTGGCGCAGAAGTAACACAGCATTTCAGCAAAAGATCATCATACCAACAGTAAAATATGGTGGTGGTAGTGTGATGGTCTGGGGTTGTTTTGCTGCTTCAGGACCTGGAAGGCTTGCTGTGATAGATGGAACCATAAATTCTACTGTCTACCAAAAAATCCTGAAGGAGAATGTCCAGCCATCTGTTTGTCAACTCAAGCTGAAGCGATCTTGGGTGCTGCAGCAGGACAATGACCCAAAACACACCAGCAAATCCACCTCTGAATGGCTGAAGAAAAACAAAATGAAGACTTTGGAGTGGCCTAGTCAAAGTCCTGACCTGAATCCTATTGAGATGTTGTGGCATGACCTTAAAAAGGCGGTTCATGTTAGAAAACCCTAAAATAAAGCTGAATTACAACAGTTCTGCAAAGATGAGTGGGCCAAAATTCCTCCAGAGCGCTGTAAAAGACTCGTTGCAAGTTATCGCAAACGCTTGATTGCAGTTATTGCTGCTAAGGGTGGCCCAACCAGTTATTAGGTTCAGGGGGCAATTTCTTTTTCACACAGGGCCATGTAGGTTTTGAGTTATTTTTCTCACTAAATAATAAAAACCATCAATTAAAACTGCATTTTGTGTTCAATTATGTTATCTTTGACTAATAGTTAACGGTTTTTGATGAGCAGAAACATTTAAGTGTGACAAACATGCAAAAGAATAAGAAATCAGGAAGGGGGCAAATAGTTTTTCACACCACTGTATGCTTAACTGTGCTAAAGTTGGGCGTGGCTATGCATGCTCACAGGGCAAAATATTATAAGCCCAGGGATGAGCAGCACAAACCAAATTATATGCAATACTATGCAAAGCATGCACACAGCACTGGAGATCCCCAGTCTCCATAAGAAGTATATAAATACAGAGGGGCTGCACCACACAACAGGAAAATAGTGACAGGCAGCGGCTCTTGGTTACGCTTTAAGCCGTTTAAGCTCACAAACTGCGCCAAACTGTCCCCAATCTGGTGAGTCCTACTCTAAACATGCAAAAATGCTAGTTTTTATTAGCGTTCTAGTGGGAACCATTCCAAAAGCCCAAGCGAAAACTAAATGGGAAAAAGGAAATTTAGGTTGGGAATACACTTACCAAAAATGCTAGCGTTGCGGAAAACGCAGCATCTTCGCCGCTAATGCAAGTCAATGAGTCGCATAAAAAAAACGCATATAAAAAACACATATGCATTTTGTATGCGTTTTGAAACATGGATTTTTGAAAATTATGCAACAAAACCAGCGTTTCTAAAAACGCATGAAAAACGCACATAATGCAATCCGTTTTTATATGCTTTTTTTTAAAAAAAAATTCTGTTGTCTTCCTAGTGATTTGCATAAAACGCTATTGAAAAATCCATGGAAAACGCATATGAGTTTAGTATATGCGAACCGCAAATGCAAAAAAACGCATGCAAAACGGTTAAAAAAACTCATATGTGGAAAAAACGCAAACACACAAAAAAAAATGCATACAACCTAAAACTCAACCTTTCATGCACAGTCATGTGTGCACCCAGCCTAATAGCACTTCACCTTCTTATTAGCTACTGACTGAACTCTGAGCTCCGCTCATTTATATGCTTAACTGTGCTGGAGGTGGGCGTGGCTATGCACGCTCATAAGGGAAAATAATAAATAAGGGAATAAGGGAAAATAATATAAGCTGAGGGATGAGCAGCACAAACCAAATTATATGCAATTCTGCGCAAAGCGTGCATGCAGCACTGGAGATCCCCAGTCTCCAAAAGAAATATATAAATACAGAGGGGCTGCAGCACACAACAGGAAAACAGTAACAGGGGTTCTTGGTTATGTTTTAACATGTTTAAGCTCACCAACTGTGCCAAAGTGTCCCCAATCTAGTGAGTCCTACTCTAAACATGCAAAAATGCTAGTTTTTATTAGCGTTCTAGTGGGAACCATTCCAAAAGCCAAAGAGTCAACTAAATGGGAAAAAGGAATTCAAAAGCACCTCACCTTCATACTAGCTACTGACTGAACTCAATTTATATGCTTAACTGTGCTAGAGGTGGGCGTGGTTATGCACTCTCACAGGGGAAAATAATATATGCCAAGGGATGAGCAGCACAAACCAAATTATATGCAATTCTACGAAAAGCATGCACGCAGCACTGGAGATCCCCAGTCTCCATAACAAATATATGCAGTATTAATTGTCAATATCTTGGTAAACGGCGCTACAATATCAATAAAGTCCTTTTTGTTAAAGTCAATTCACTATCAATGAAGAATAGTCTCTGTTGTCTGCGCGTCTAGTTAGGGTGTAGCCAAGACCTTCTGTAAAACTTCCATATATTAGATAACTCTCCACTTCAGTTACAAAGATGAAAGAAAGGTTGACTGCCCCTTTAGGGACCGCACTCACCCGTCCAGATTGACCACTGCAAGACTGGTCAATATAAGCTCTGATCTCCTCCTTACTCGATCTCTTCTAGTGTCGGATGTCCTTCCAGTTCCTGCAGCTCAGGGTAGATGGTCTCCCATTCAGGCTGTCTCTCCTTCAGGCTTGAGTTCCATATATACCTCTAAGTACTGTTGTTGACTTTGTATTTTTCTTTTTGTTCTTTCTTAACCAAGTGGCAAAACTTTTTCAATGCATTGTTGTAATGTTCAAAACTTTATTCTATGACATTGTATCACTTGCATTAAATAAACAGGAAGAACTTTTCTATCATGATGGAAACTTTCTTCCTGTTTATTTAATGCAAGTGATAAAATGTCATACAATAAAGTTTTGAACATTACAACGATGCATTGAAAAAGTGTTGCCGCTTGGTTAAGAAAGAAAAAAAAGAAAAATACAAAGTCAACAACAGTACTTAGAGGTATATATGGAACTCAAGCCTGAAGGAGAGACAGCCTGAATGGGAGACCATCTACCCTGAGCTGCAGGAACTGGAAGGACATCCGACAGTAGAAGAGATCGAGTAAGGAGGAGATCAGAGCTTATATTGACCAGTCTTGCAGTGGTCAATCTGGACGGGTGAGTGCGGTCCCTAAAGGGGCAGTCAACCTTTCTTTCATCTTTGTAACTGAAGTGGAGAGTTATCTAAAATATGGAAGTATTAATTGTCAGACCACACATGTAATCTACTTGATAGAATGCCCTTGTCAAAGGAGATGTGTAGGACAAACCAAAAATTCTTTAAAAACTACAATCCAAAAACATAAATCTACAATCAAACTAGCACATTGAGATGCAAGTGAGGGGAAGACCTTGACCACAGTGGGTGCACATGCCTTACAACACCATGAAGGTGACAGCTTATGCTGGAAAGTATATGGCCTACAGAGACTATACAATAACTGTAGAGGAGGTGATCTGACTACGAGATTTCTCCAATTTGAGCTTCAATGGATCTATAAACAAGGAACAAAATGCCTAGAGGTCTCAATGAGGACTTCAGCTTTGGAAGCTATCTTCCACTGTAAGGCATATATCTGATTGATCTATTTGACCTCCTCCTCTTGCTTTATGTTTGTACGTTTTTCCTTTCTCCTCTTTTGTTAACTTGCTTTATCTCAGGTGAGGAAATTATTGGCAATGATTTATGCCACACTTATTGATTGGGCTACATGGCAAACCTTCTTTACTCACTTTCATCATTATTGATTTTGATTATGTTTACTTCGGCCTTTGGTGAGCAGACCGGATGCAAACATTTTTACTTCACTTTTTTGAGAGATGTGGGTTCCTTGGTTCTTGATTTATTTACTCCACCAACCTATTTATTTATGTAGGCTGACTATGTGTGTGGTGCATGGGCATCTGCACGTCGGGCAAATTGGGGCGGCTGCATCCCCCTGGCATCCAGCTGCCCCCCACTGTGGTTGATTGCCCTAGGGCACTGGGTGACTATTAGGGGCGTGCTGACGCACTCAGTCACTTGGCAACAGAATGCAGAAGTTGCGCATTGGACGCGTCCCGATTCTCTAGAGACGCCCCTTCACTGACGCTATTTAATACTGGACTACAAACATCACGCCAGCCTCTGATGCAGCTTATTAGCGAAACTAGTTGGCCAGAGTTTCAGCGCAGCATGGCCTGCTGGACTCTCCCCTTTCATCCATCTTTGATGTTAGATAAGTAAGCTGTACTTTTTGACCTTTCAATGCCTTATATTCAAACAGCTATGCCTTCTTGTTCACGGTGATCTTTATACATTTCTTTATGCATTTTTTAGTGAAATTTGTTGTATGTTTAAAAAATGAATTACTAAATATAAAAGGAGTAAGTTTACACTTTTTTTATAATGTTTGACAAAGGACTGATAGGCGGGGTGAAATACCACACCACTGTAAAATAAAATAACAATGGACTAAAAAGTAGGTATAATTGTATATCTCCGAGAGATTGGCTGTCAGATAAAGTATAAAACTTGTATGTTTTTTATTAAGAATAATGTGAGGGATGTGCCCTAATGGTGGCTACTGGGGGAGGCGTAAGTAAACCTTGATATAATATAAATAATGACAGTAGCTATGGTGATATGGAGAGACGCGATAGGAGAATGTGGGCGTCAATAATGACGCATACATGTGCCCATAGGAGGGAAGCGGTGGACGTTTGATGGGACGTGTACGCGTGTCTGGGGCGGTGACTAGATGAAGACGTCAATGTGGACGCGTACGCGAGCCCATAATAGTGACGCAGTGGGCATCAGATGGGACGCATGCGCGTTCTGTGGCGGAGACTGGAGTTAGGCATCAATATGGACGCGTACGCGTGCCCATGGAAGCGCCATATATGTTAGAACCAATCGGGAAGAGAAAGAGGCGTGTGCCAGGTAACATCATATGACGGACGGCAGTTACTCACCTATACCCGGGATTGGGCACATCCGGGTGACCTACACGATGACGAGGGAGTCGGAGGTCAAATCCGGGGAGGGGAGGGACGAGTAAGCGGAAGAAGAAAAGGTAAAAGGTATATTAGAAGGAAAGAGTAATGGCCGCACATGCTTCTGATGAGTCGCACATAGCGACGAAACTAGTAAAGCTTGTGGCCAAGGAGGGACGTGGAGACAGAGGAGGACGCCGGGAGGAGCTGACTACACCAGCGCAACAAAGCCCACCCAGCGGCCATCGATTGGGGTAGAGCACACAAAAACTGTGTGCTCTATGAAAACCTTCATGCTTGTGAGTGCAAATTTCTTTTAATAATAAATCGTTTTTATGGTTTTATGCTATGGCTGTTCCGAATATTATCTTTTGAGGTGTGATGATCCCATGAAAAAGGTTGAAGTGGTGGACAAGAATTGCTCGAGAAGGCAGGGGGCGGCCATATGACCCTATAGGCGCTGGAGACCCATCTAATAGAGGTGAGTGCCCACTGCTTGGGGTGTGGTGGTGGTGTCATACCAAAGTGGAAACAGTGGTAGCCGACTGCAGGAGCAAGATTGTGCATTTGATGGAAAACTGGAACTGATCTTGTGATTTACATGAGAGGAGTTTTTTCATGAGAACATTAGTGTGCAGCTGTTTTAGATTGTGAAAGTTTATACATTCCCTGACTTGCGATCTTACTCAATACTCTTTACACTCCTTTTCCTTTCCTCGGTCACCCTACTCTTACTCTGGTCCTGTGACCCTACATACATGATTGTTTCCTGGGTTTCCATTAGTTTTTTGGCACAGATATTTCAGCTGTGAGGTTGTATTTACAGCATTATTGGACTTTAACATATTCATATTAGCACTTTATTATGCACTGCATGTACCTTTGGATATAGCTGCATTTTGTTATGGATATATTATGTGTATATATGTATAAATTCGCTTGTTTAATATCTATGAACCACATACATTGACCAATCATGGTTTTCTTTGATGTGGATGTACTTTCAGGAAACTTATTTTTTCAAGTGATTTACTAGGCCAATGTGGTGCATATTTTAATATTGACTGAATTGTTTTTGAGACTTTGTACATCACTAAATGTTTATAAATATTTGTTTCTGATTGCCCAGCATTTATGCACTACACACCTTGACCAATCACAGTAATTATTTCCCGGAGGTGAACATTATTCAGGGACTGTGTTTATGTCCTGTTATTTACTTGGTCAATGTGGTGCATACCTCAGTGTTGTTTAGATTTGTCCTGAGGATTATTTTGATGAATGTGGTGGTCCACTGGCCAACATTTGTTTTTGATCGCCTTTAAATATTGCAGTCTTGATCAATAAAGCTTTGTTCACCTTTTAGCTCTGCAGTCAGCCTTTTTATCAGAGACTTATTAGTCTTATTGGGAAAGCATTTTTTTTGGTTGTTTTTGGTTAGATGCTGCATGAATCAGGCACAATAAGTCCGATTTCCAGCAAAAAAAAATTGCATATTACAATTGCCCACAACATGTAGAAACATTGTTGCCCCCAGTATCTTCTCCTGGTGCACGGACAATATAGATAAAGTGGCACAGCTTAGTTTGTCCCAAGAGATCACAGTGCAATGGCCTTAAATCACTTTTAGCAAAGTCTCAAACACACAAGCTTTCTCAAGGTTCCGGACAGAGTTACTGTGTAATGTGCAATACGTATAGTTACCAGTCCTCTGGATGTAGTTTAAACTGTGCATATAGGTGCTTTCATTTGTAGTAGGGGTGGATGAACACCCTGTAGAAAAAGTCACAGGAGACAAAAAACGGGAGCCCAGTAGTGCAATATGTCAATGACCACAATAAAAGAAAATAAATTAAAAGCATTACTCACAAAGGGAGGTTGCTGGGGGCAACCAACCACAGGAAGCAGGTGGAGACAATAAACCCGACTCCACTCGGGTGGTCCTAGCCAGAACCGGAAGGATGATCGCTCTCTTAGTGGAAAAAGGGGGACAGAGTCCACTGTGGGGACTCCACTGGTGGTCTGCCACCTCCCCTCGGACAGGATGTGTTCGGGGGTATACTTAGCACGTAAAAGGGAAAGAAGCGCCCTGATGTAATAAAAGCATCTAAAATCAGCTTAAAATCGAAAAGTGATATGAGGTAGCTTACCTCAATGACGAAACCTCTGTAGTTAATACAAGGGATTTTTATTAGCACAGGCAACGCGTTTCGCGGGTCTCAGCCCGCTTCATCAGGCCAGTAAAAGTGTCAAATAGAAAAGATCATCTAGCATAGGGAGCCTCAGTAACGCGTTGCCTGTGCTAATAAAAATCCCTTGTATTAACTACAGAGGTTTCGTCATTGAGGTAAGCTACCTCATATCACTTTTCGATTTTAAGCTGATTTTAGATGCTTTTATTACATCAGGGCGCCTCTTTCCCTTTTACGTGATATAGGTGCTTTGTTAAACTTAACAAGCGCTCCACTGAACCCGCCTGGAGCCCTTTGGGTCCAGGAGCTTCAAAGTTTGAGATTTCTGCACTTTGATTGGCCTTATAGGCTGTCTATCAAGTGACAGGTAGCCTACAGGGCCAATCAAAGTACAGGAATCTTGTACTTTGAAGCTACTGGACCCGCCAGGCTCCGGGCAGGTTCAGTGGAGCACTTGTTAAGTGTAACAAAGCGCCCTTTACACTAAATGAGCACCATGTAATTTCACCGCACACGCCATGGCTGCATAGTGTGCGCAGGGCATTATAACTGCTGTAGCAGTGCAGCTAAGTGAATCAAGCCCATAGATTGCTGTCCTCCGTTGCCTTTAAATAGTTGATAGCAAGGCCTAACCATGTAGCCGCCAGCCTGTGCGTAATCAGTAAATCCTGCGGGATGCCCAACTGCCATATGCCCCAGCTTCGCGGCACACCTACATGATGACGCAGTATCACGTTAACATTAGAAACGCAATATCACGCCCACAAGACTTCCTCAGAACGTACTGCGTGTAAAGGATGCGTCATGTCACCTTCACAATCCATTTATAGGATCAACACCATCTATTGGCACTTATTACAATTAAATATATTAGTTGAATTATTACGATCACCCATATTGAAAAAGAGCGACATCTTGTGGGATCCTAGCTAACTACATAACATAGTGTCAAATATCTGATCGATATCTGCTTAAAATGATTACTAACTACCTCAACGGGCCAGCCTTAAGGTCGTCATAACCAAAATTAGACAGTAGTGGGTGCGTATCTCACTATAAACAGAATATTTATAGGTTAACAGGTTTACCTCTGAAAGAAAAATGCAACACTCAGCTGTTGAATTTTATAAAATTATCTTGTTATTAAAATAGATAAAGCATATATATACAGGAATATACATCTCTCCAGTTGTTGTCAATCATCCAAAAAATACATTTTCATCCAAAAATACCTTTTAAAAGTTCCTTTAGTTAAACCAGTCCATTTCATTATAGCAAATATTCTGCTGTAGCTTTTATCCTTCATCGATAATTATTGTCTCGAGATTGTACAGTGTATGTTACACACAATATAGCTTTATCCTTAAAAAATTATATATGAAGTTATATTCTTATATAAAGAACTTAAAGTAGATATATCTTAATCAATCCAAGCTTGGTAATTGTCTCTAAGCTTGCCATTGCATTTGAATAGTAATGCTTACTGATTGTATATAAAAAATAACATAGAAAAAAGTTATCTAAAAAACTGCTGAAGTGTGAAAATGACAAGTCTTTAACTTTTATATAGCTATTGTCAATAAATTCACCAAGAATAATTGCATATTACCTCTCTGATGTATTTTTCAGAATCACGTCTGTGAGAAAGTAGGCTTCGGCCTAGGATGTTTCAGGCAGCAAGGACATCAGGCAATGAATATAATATACAGCCTGAAAACTCTCTTTTATAGAGATTTTCTCCCCAGAAATAATATAAGGGAATTTCCAAACTATTTTTAAATGAGCACATATGACCTAATGGTTGTTTTTATGACATTACTTCACTCTTATTTTTAGATAGGGATATCTAGATGCCCCTTGTGGTTATACGTGGTAGTAGCAGACACAAGGCTTAAAGAGAATCTGTATTGTTAAAATCGCACAAAAGTTAACATACCAGTGCGTTAGGGGACATCTCCTATTATCCTTTGTCACAATTTTGCCGCTCCCCGCCGCATTAAAAGTGGTTAAAAACAGTTTTAAAAAGTTTGTTTGTACACAAACAAAATGGCCACCAAAACAGGAAGTAGGTTGATGTACACATAGAAAATACATCCATACACAAGCAGGCTGTATACAGCCTTCCTTTTTAATCTCAAGAGATCATTTGTGTGTTTCTTTCCCCCTGCAGCTATCTTCCACTGAAGTGTCAGGCTGTTTCTTCCTGCAGAGTGCAGACAGCTCTGCCTGTATGTAATTCTTCAGTATGTGAAAGCCCAGCCAGCTCAGAGGAGGATTTATCCAGCTTGTAAAAGATAATAGAGCAGAGAGAAGCTGCACTAATCTAAATAACACACAGGCAGTGTGCAGAGAGGGGCCTGGAGGGGGCAGATGCATCACAGATGCATCACAGAACCACACTGAAGAACTTGGCAGCCTTCCAGACACAGGCTGACAAGTCTGACAAGAGAGAGATAAGTTGATTTATTACAGAGATGGTGATAGTAGAACATGCTGCAGTAAGCCAGAGCACATTAGAATAGATTTTGGAACTTGTAGGATGAAAGAAAACCGGATGAAATTTTTGTTACGGAGTCTCTTTAAGGCCTAACTGTTTTAATACAATCTGAAATCAAGTGTATATTATTGATCAGCTTATTAGATATGTGTGAACACTATGTGATTAACATTTTGCATATAAAGCAGTATCTCTTGACCTTAGATGGTTAAACTTACTAACACAACAAATTACTACATTATGTGTGAACATGTTTTCAATACTATCTCATTCTTAACCTTGTAGGAATAAACAGCGCACCTCCAACAATAACACTGAAAATTACACAACCTAATTCTGTTTCTGCTCGTATTCACGAATCTTGAAATTCACTCAAATTATCTGCAAACCATTTAACATTTGTACACAGTCTAGGCTAGGGGGATGATCGTTTCTCTGCATTAATATGAGATTCTGACAGTAGGATACTTATGATTCTATTTTTGAACTGATGATTGCGGAGCAAATGTAAGTTAAGGCAATGAGGGACCACTCATATTTACCTAAACTACTTAACAAAAGTACAAAGCATATATTTCCCCAAATTAGAGTTGTAACAACTCGGAGGGGGAATAGTATTTAACGCTGCCAGGGGTTTGAGCAGCAGTAAGGTGAACCTTCATTCGGCTCTCCCTGCGCCCAGCTCACCGGCAGCGTAATCAGATGTATGCACCTAATATCCTTCATCATTTCCTTTATTCTGTATTACTGTATAATAAAATACTATCCCTAAAACCACTCTTAAATCTGTTATGTGTGTGGTGATACATATATCAGTTCTGTACATATGAGGACTGTGCATTGTGGGTGTGGGGAATGTCATATTAATGGCTGTAAAATGGTGGTGGGGGTAAATTATTTTATTACTTTTGGGTCTTTTTATTACTATATTAATGGCATATGTGACAATATATTAGGAAAATACTTATTGGGAACATTAAATGTCAGATAACACCTTTGAGGTATCCAGCGCATGGAACAGAAACTTTGGCACAGGATTTATCTCAGTCTCAGTTACGGTACCTAAAAATAGAAATAAGTTCTTGAAAAAAACACTACGGGAGATGACCCTCACAAGAAAGTGCAATTCATTACTTAAAGTCTAACTTGCATTGGTGAAAGATAAAACATACCTGTAAATATGAATGTCACAGACTGACCTAGATACATACAGTATAAATCTAACTAAATTTGCTAAAACCCTAGTATGTCAAGAAATATACCACTGGTCCTTCTGCATAATCTACATGAACCAGTATGGCCCTAGTGCATAAATACAATTAAACAACCAAAACGGACCCAACATGTTTTGCCCTAAAGCGGGCCTTTGTCAGGGGTGCCTAAATTATTATTATTATTTAGTAGTTATATAGTGCCGACATCTTATGCAGTGCTGTACAGAGAATATAGTTTTGTCATTAACTGTCTCTCAGAGGAGCTCACAATCTAATCCCTACCATAGTCGTATATGTCTATGTATGTATCGTGTAGTCTATATATTGTAGTCTAGGGCCAATAGGGGGAAGCCAGGAAACCAGAGTGTCTGGAGGAAACTCACGCAGACAAGGGGAGAACATACAAACACCTTGCAGATGTTGAATTAGCTGGGATGCAAACCAGGGACCCAGTGCTGCAAGTCGATAGCACTAACCACTATGCAACCGTGCTGTCCTAAATAAATGCCAGTTTAAATGTATGACATTATCAGTCGAGCAGCATGGCTTCTGGGAGGTCGATGCTAGAACATACAGAACCTGAAGCTGCTCTGCTGTCCTAATCAGTGGAAAAGACATGGTTCTGTAGCTACTTAGTTTGCATAACAAGGCCCTGCTGATACACAATATCTGATGCGCACTGGGTCAGGGTGACCTGGGAATATCCCCAATAAGCTTCTAGACCCTAGTGGTCATTGCATCTGGTGAGTGGTACATATAAATTTGAGTGACGCCTGTACTGAGTATTTAATGACCTGCTGTAATTAAGTCTGTGCAATATAGCCCTCTGGTCAGGCAGTCTATGAAATATGGCCTTGTGGTCTCTTGGCTGCTGCAACATGGTACTGTGATTATTTGGTCTTTGTGGCATGGCATTGCAACCACTTAGTCTCTGTAAAACAGCTTTAGTGGTGGACCAAAACATAGCACCAGAACCAAGTGAGCTATTGTTTGTGTAGCATAAACATTTTGCAGTGAGGCCACTTGTTTTCTAATCATTTCTCCAAAGTCTGTATCTGGTTGGAAATTTTTAATTGAGAAACTCACACTTACCATTCAATAAAAATATTGTAACATTGGCATTTCACACAGGTTTCATTTACCTGCAAAATCTATTCAATCAACCACATTTTAAGAAAAATAAGTATTCATAGGTTTTTGATGGTTTTGATAAGACAGCCTCAACAACAGTGTTTGAGAAAACTGTAAAAAATGAAATTTTAAAATCAGAAACACCATATTAGATTATAAAAAAATAAACTATAAAAAAACACAAAAAAATCAAAAACATTCTGAAATGCAGACCCACATAAAACCATCTTTTCTCGTCTGAAAAGATTTTTGAAAAGAACACAGTACATACGTTGTAAAATACCTTTTACTAGAGATCAAATACTGAAAATACTACACATGGGAGGAGCTGAGGTGAGCATGAACATTTAATCACTTATAAATGGGCATTGGCACGTTGGGCAAAATGGGGCTCTCCCCCCCCCCGGCCGCCAGCTGATCTCAAACCCCTCCCCCCCGGCCGTCCCCGCTGCCTAAGGCAGAACAGCCAGCCCAGCGTCAGACCTCCGATCAGCCGGTGACCAGTGAGTGCGGGCGCTAGCACCTCATGGACACCGCACTGATATGCGGAAGTGAAATCACTTGCGCATATGCAGCGCGGTATTTACAGAGTACCATGCACCTGCTCTCACTGCTCGCCAGCTAATTCTGAGGTCTGAAGCTCACACTGGGCTGCCTGCTGTGACATGGTGAGTGGGGGGCACCTGTCACTACCTAAATTGGGGGTCCCTGTCACAACCTACACTGGGGATCTCTGTCACTACCTGAACTGGGGGTCCCTGTCACTACCTGAACTGGGGGTCCCTGTCACTACCTGAACTTGGGGTCCCTGTCACTACCTGAACTGGGGGTCCCTGTCACTACCTGAACTGGGAGTCCCTGTCACTACCTAAATTGAGGGGCACCTGTCACTATCTAAACTAGGGGGCACCTGTCACTACCTAAACTGGGGGTCCCTGTCACTACCTAAACTAGGGGCACCTGTCACTACCTAAACTGGAGGGCACCTGTGTCGGAGGCGCTTTCAATACCTGAACTGGGGCCCCTGTCACTACCTAAACTAGGGGCACCTGTCACTAACTAAACTGGAGGGCTCCTGTCACTACCTAAATTGGGGGCCCCTGTCTCTACCTGAACTGGGGGTCCCTGTCACTACCTAAACTGGGGGTCGCTGTCACTACCTGAACTGAGGGGCATCTGTCACTACCTAAACTAGGGGGCACCTGTCACTACCTAAACTGGGGGTCCCTGTCACTACCTAAACTGGGGGTCCCTGTCACTACCTAAACTAGGGGCACCTGTCACTACCTAAACTGGAGGGCACCTGTGTCGGAGGCGCTCGCGATCTAATTCTTACTATAGTCCTAGTCTAATGTACCACCATTGCTAAGTTCATGTAAATTTGGATCCACCTACGACCACACCCACATCCTGGTCCATGACCACGCCCATTTTTGGCACAGCACACAGCCATCCCCCCCTCCCCCCACTCTCTCTTAGCACTTATACTGCTAAAACGTTTTGTGTCAAAAAAAAAAACATATTGCACTATCCCAGGATTTTTTTTTTTATTATTATTGTATCTTCCTCTGCCTTGCCCATTTTTTTTCTGTAGTCTCTTTTGGAAACAAAACAGGCTCATGTGTCACTGTTATCTCTCATCAAAATAATTATATGTAGTCCTTAGGAGCTGACAGTAATAAATCCTCAGTGTTTGCTTACATATGGTTAAGCAGTAAGCATATTGGTCAATGACAAATAATCAATGGAGAGAAAAAGACCCAGGCCATGAACAACTGGGACAGATCAGTATATTCTCAGACCAGACTGTGTCAAACTGTGGTTAGCTAAGATTTGCAAAGAACATCCCACAAGCAGTTTTAAGAGATATGAAATATTATGCACAAACAATAATTTCATCTCAGTTAATTTACTTTATATAGTGAAGTAAAGGCAGAAAAATGATAAGATGTCTATACACTTTAAATAAATCACTATCAGGCTATATCCTGCAGCACAGATTTCCAAAACTGCAGGGAGAAGTCCTCTCTAAGCCCTATCAGTGTCCTGCCTCCTTGCAGTCTAATAGTATAACCATGCAGGACCAAGCAGCAAGAATTCTATACACAGAGCCTGCAGTTAGGTCCTTCAGCTAGGCTATTTCAGATCAGCTGATCAACTTATTAAACACGTTTTAACTTGTAAATGCCAACATTTGGATCTCTGCATAATAAGCTGTAGGATGGTACATTTAAAATGACACCTGGAGTTGGACTTTAGTTGATGACATCTGACCACGTTGTATTGAAGAGAAAAGCCAGGTCTCTCTAGAAAGCACTTCCTACTCATATACTGAATAAAAGCATGTTTTTCTGTTTATTCCACATGTTGGCATTGATGGTAAAACTGAGTAAAGGCAGAACTGTTCAGATGTCAATAATATTCCTTGTGGAACAATAAGATTTATCTATGATGGAACACTGGGTTATAAACATCAGCAAACAAATAGGGTCAAAAAACAGATTGAATAAAACCCACGTGCAAAACAAATGATGAGGTCATCAGGTCAAACATTATTCTTGCAAATCTAACCATCAAGAGAACCTACAGTGAAAATGTAAAGCCCAACTGTAAGAACAGATAGTGAGGAAAGGACTAAAGGAATTAGAACCTCTTCTGGACTTTTAGTGATGTCTAAACACCTGTGAATGATATTTTCCTCACTTCCGTAAATCACCAAGAAATGAGAGACAGCCATGAAAACTTAATGAGGGTTCTTACGTGTAAACAATCTGCAAAAAAGGCTTTATATGTAGCTGTCTCAATTTCTGTCACTGTTGGGGATATTTACTCATTTTCAGGAAGTGAAAGAAATCCTCCCAGAGGCTTGCACAGAGAACAATAAATGCTGAAAGACATTCTATCCCCTTTTTTTTTACATTCAGACATTACATTTTTTTACCATCGTGATGAGCTTTGAAGAAAATTAAAACATTATGTGCTGTTGTCTTTTTTTCAGAAACACTTTTTTTCAGTCATCATAGTCCATGAATTTAATGACTTCACTAAAATAATATAGCTCTGTAATTCGAATAGGCTGTAGACATGTTATGCACCAATGGCTCTGGGTGTATGCTTGGCTTTTTGGGGACATAAAGGATTGATTTGTATATTCACTCACAGAGCAGACGGGATGCATTGTGGAAGCACCTTCTTCCTCAAGTAAAGACTAATAATTACAAAAACCTTTTGTTTAAAAAAAGAAAAAGGCAAAATAATGTTTGACTTAATTACAAATGTTATCATTAGTATACAGTTCATTTCTTCAGAAATCTTAGAATGGCATCTGAAATCTAATTTTAACATTAACTAAAAATAGCAACCATTGGGTTTTAAAATACTTTATTAACCTACTTATTTAATTATTTGGTGAGAAAGGTAATAAAGTAATAGTTCTCCCTAAATAATTCACTGTTTTTGCAGGAGGCTCAATATTATTACAAAACATATCGAAATAAAAACAGAGGAAAACTGTGCTTTGCTACCACTATCTGGATTTTCTTATTACAAATATTTTGTTAACCACAAAAGGCAATGTGGCACATAGCAAATATTATTCTTTTCACTGATGGTTTTACAATACTGAAAACCATACAAAGAACCATAAAATATATTTCTTTCTCCTTAAAATATTAATGTTACAATATATTAAATAATTAAGCATACAAAATATCACTATAATAGATACCTCAACCGATCAGCACATCTGATTTTGAGCTCCATAATGTCTCTATTTTATTAGATTTTCATACTCTTTTACTTTTAGATCTTCACAAATATAAATTTAAAAAAATTAAACAATTGTGTCCTGTTATATAGTTTAGCTATGGGTCCAAGGTCTTTTTAATAACTCTCATACTATTATCTACCCAAGCAGAAAGTTTTTCAATCATCCATATTGAAAGCAATTTATTGTGAACCTACTCAAATGGGAGTAAGGCTAAAAGCCAATTTTAAGCACAGATATAGTGGCTGAAATTGTTGTACTACCAGTACTACCAGTACGTCCTCTTTTGTATCTTAGCCTCTAAACAAGGCCATTAAGCAGTTTCAGTCTAGAGAGGAATTATTTTGTTTCCAGTAATGTGTAATCATCAGGCATTGCCACCAGCTGTAGTCTGAAGTTCCATCATGTTGAGATTCTCTAAAATACAGTGGAGAAGAGTCTAAAATAATGTTTGTGACCTCTGAAACCATAATTTCGTGTGTTGATGGTGATGTTTGTATAACATGATACCTCCTAAAAATTCTTTATGACCATATTTCAATATAGTTTACACTGTCAAATATCTCTGGTGGGGCCAAAACTGTTCTCAGTGCTTGTGCAAAAATTAAGCTTGCCATATCTATAAGGCATGACAAATGTGTTTTAAACAACTAGACCCATCATATTTATATTTAATTTTAAACCAAGTGCTTGTGCTGAGTGAGCAGACTAGGAGTCACAAAACAAAATTGGAAATATGGATGTGATGGAAATATTTTATGTATGTTGGGAGTTATAATTAAAGTTTAATGTTGGAAACATTTTTATACAAAAAAAAGTAGAAAAAAAGAAGTAGGTCATACAGGATGATGAGTCTCACACTGTGGGTGTGGTGGAGACTAAAATATCCAAGAAACTATGTTGTGCTGTATAGGAGACGTTTGAAGCATTGTTTTGAATGTTTACAGGATATAAATAGACTGCCAGCCATATTTTGCATTGGGCTTTATTGCTGTTCAACAATTTATACTTATATTGACTGTCTTTATATTAGAAACCAAAATAAAATGGTAGATTAAGAATAGCTCATTGTTGCTTTCTGTGATATTGATACGGGGTCAACAAGAGATTACTTATTACTATTAACTATTTTTATGATGCTAACTTCTTTAGCAGCACTTTATGCATAGCATAGTTATGTAACTAACTGTCCATCAAAGGAGCCAACAACCTTATTTCTACCATGGTCATAATCTAATGTCCCTACTACAGTCTGAGACCAGTTTTAGAGGAAAACCATTAACATATCATATGTTTGGGGAGAGAAAACCAGAGTGGCAGGAGAAACCCAACATAAACAAGAGGACACACAACTCCATTGCAGATGCAGACTTTGAGTTTCCGGAATGACATTCGAACTTGGGACTCCGGCACTGCAAGGTAAGAATGCTAGCTACTGTGCCATTGTGCTATTAAACCATTATGAATGATTCTTCTATTTCAGAATCAGAATAATTTATTTTTCCAAGTACAAGGGGGGGGGGGGGCTGTACCTGAAATTGGTTTAGGCTCATACAGGTTCTGAAAGGCCAAGAGCCGAGGCTGCCTTACTACGGCGCCACCAGTCGCACTTTGCATCATCTACTATCCATAAGTAGACATTGGGGGGGGGGGCAGAGTGGATGGTTCAGCAGTGATGACCACCCAGTTCTTCATGAAATAAACCTGCGGTGATGGCTGACACTGCTGAGGATTCTGATTGCTTACATTGGGTATCTGGCAGTGCTGGCCAAGGTGTTTGCGTACAAAAGGTGCAGTATTGTTAATTTCTGTGGTGGGTCGCAACTCCTGGCAGCATTCCACAGGGGTGGTCAAGATAGTCTGGCTGCCACAGAAGCATCTGGCTGCAGCGACCTTTACTTCCGGATTAGCGGTTGGCATCATGGAGGGGCAGATCCAAAGGTGTCCCTGCTGCGGTGGAACCCAAATAAGTGTCTATGATTTTATTATCCATCTGGTAGTGACGAGCTCTGAGCTGATTTATAACAGGACCAAAAATATAGTATCTAACCCATGTTCATCTCATATAACCAGTGCATTATAGAAAGTCTAATCCTGGACAGTCTATCTTTTTATGCAAATAATACAACTTTTATTTGGAAAATGCAGTAAATACAATCATGTCATTTCAATATCTAAACCCAAGAGCAGGGTTTTTATTTTATTTTCCTGTGCATAACTTATTATTTGGATAATGCTTTATAATGCTATCATTAGTTTGTCTAAAGGGGAAAATGCAGCTTGATCAGAATGGATGTAAAAGATGTACGTGTTCAGAGTAACCGAAAAAAATAAATGTTGGTAGAGTTTAAGGTTGATGTTCAGAATAGAAATGGAAACTTTGATATTTTTTGTAATTCACATAATCCTTATTCAATCTGAGTAGAAGAAACATCTGTACGTGCATTTCTGAAGGAATTTGTCCTCTCTTCTCCTGCCTTGTTTTCCAGCCTTGCTCCAGCCCTGGCTTCAGAATTTGTTGTTATTAAGTTTGCTTTACCTGTGTGATTTTGTTTGTTGCTCATGCATTTGGTATTGCTGTTTAGTGAAAGTATTTTTATTATTTCATTATTATAACTGTATTTTTATTTTCTTATTATACATTTTTATAGCACTGACATGTTCCACAGAATTTTACAGAGTACACAAAATATTTTTGTCACTAACTCTCCCTCTCAATTAAATCCCTTGCACTAGTCTAATTAATGTCCACACTGTTAGATGCCCGCTGATCGCAACACGCAAATAAACTGATCCAACTGCAAATGCCTTTTTATTTTAGAAAGGGAAATTAATATTTATCATACCCACCAAACTGTTTTAAACCTACAGTATTGTATGTGCTTGCTGGATGGTTGATTTCCCTGTTCTTATGTTCTGACTCCTGTATTTGCTATCTAAACACAGTAGTAATCTGCAAGTAACAGTTCAATGACTCAAAAAGCAACACCAATAATGATTCACTTCACAACAGACAGGGATACATGCACAAAAGTAAAAGAGGCCAATGAAAATCACAAAAAAATAGTTTGCATGACTGAGTCTTGGAATTATGAATTATGGGTGTTGCTTCTTGTAAGAATGCAAATTGTATTTTGTAATGATTTTTTATTATGGGGCTCTTAGGTTGCTTTGAAGTACTGATGATTCTAGTTGTCTGTAACTAACTTGTACATATGAATTCCCACTGCCAACCTGGCCTGTTTCTGAATCTGACTCTGCACTTGCATGCTGCTCTGCTGTAGATTGTGTTTTGGGATTCACAACTGCTGGTCTGTGCATGCGCCATGCCCCACCGTGCTCTGTCTTTTATACTTAACTGCGTTGGCATAGACTTGCACTGCTGTATGATCCGTGCAATAGGCATGGATCATGTGGCAATGCACTGCTGACTTTGCAACAGCAATGTGGCAATTTGACTACTTCCATCACACTGCATTGCGTTGCATCAAGTGTGTAAGTCTACATAGACTTACATTGACTCAGCAGCTTATTGGGGTAAAATAACTTACCGCAAGCCCAAAGTATAAAAGGGGCCAACGCTACTTTGAGCTATTTAAAGGGGAACTTCAGCCTAAACAAACATACTGTCATTAAGTTACAGTAGTTATGTTAATAAAAATAGATAGGTAATATAATCTCTTACCCATCCTGTTTTAAAAGAACAGGCAAATGTTTGTGATTTCATAGGGGCAGCCATCTTTTTCATGGGGCAGCCATCTTTTTGGTTGAAAGGAGGTGACAGGGAGCATGAGACACAGTTCCAACTGTACTGTGTCCTGATCACCCCTCCCAGCTGCGCGCTCTAGGCTTCAAATCTCAAATTCAAAATAAAAAATTTGCACCAAAATAAAAGAAAGAGAACAACATCATCAGAATTCCCATCATGCTTTGCACAGCAACAGGGGAAAAATGCCTGGGCAGTTTTCTTCTCTGCAGCTAAAAATGAGGCTTGCGTAAGAAAAATAAAGTTCTGATGCCGTGAAACCCTTAAAGAAACACCAAGCCTTTCCAGTGGTGCTGAGTAGATTTTTAGTCTGGAAGTTCACTTTAACTACCAAACTATCTACTTTCTGTTTGACCACTAATGCTTACCTGGACTGTCATTACTCTTCTACCACCTAATTCCTTGATCTGAACTGTCTAGTTACTGACCTCATTTATTTGACCACTTCTTGCCTTCAGTCCCTGAAACCACACTGCATAGATCACCAATAATGTTGAATTGAATTCACAGTGCAGCAGTAACATACTGCAACTGTACTTTAGCAAGACAACATGGTGAGTTTGTCCTTCTTGATCTTCTGCTGCTGGGTTTTCCCTGATGACACAAGTTATTTCCACTATAGCATCATGGTTACTACCACCAGTGGGAAATCCCCTGAACAAACTCTAAGTTTGCCAACATAGCAATAGCTTTAGCAAAAAAACGAAAAACAAAGTGCTGCTTTGTCACAGGGTAAAGTGTTGCTAACATTCAGTCACTAGCAACAGGGTGGCACATCACTACATTCATAGTGGTGCTGTGCTTGCAAAGGAAGTTCAAGCTAGCAATCTTCAATTTTACTTATTTTGCTAGCAAAAAAAAATAATTGCTGAATAACATAGGGCTAAACATCTAAAAATGCAACATTTGCAGTTACATTCATTATGACTTTTCTACTGGCCATACAATGCTATTAATCTGTTATCTTAAGAATACAAAGAAAATAAGACACATTAACAGCTTTTTTGAGGTCTTTGGCAACATGGATAGTCACAGATCCCAAATATCAGAGCTCATAGTGGGCAATGATTTAAATGTCCATTGCCCAAGAAAAAGGACTGCCCTCAATAAATTCCTCCTAGCATGTTTATTTTTCTAAGGATACACTAATTAAAGGGAGAACTTCAACAGAATCTGTCATCGCTTCTAGACTATACAGTCTGCCACATGCATTATCAAATCAGGTGTTGTGACATGTAATATGTTTATTTGCAAGGGACTTATCTTTAAAACATCTTTATTTTTACTAGTGTTGTCTAGAAAGAATGTCAGATGGAACATGTTTGCGTGAGTGAAGCTTAACCTTTGACTGATCTCATGGCAAGAACACTAAAAGCCAACTTCTCAGTGCTCACTCTCACCTCACTTAATAGGCAGATTTTTTTCTGAGAAGACTTACAGATTCAGTTCCCATACAAAGAGGCATCTTTACCAAGTAGAACAGCTGGTCCTTTGCCCACACTATCTGGCATTCTCTGTTTCCCAAATGAAAATATTTGTGAGATGCAATGACTTCTCCCTTTAACTTCATTTTAAAAATGCACCATCTTCCCATACACCAAAGTCAGTTAACCCTTCACACACTCATATGCAAATGTTCATACAACATACTTCACTGCTAAAATTGACAAAATCTGAAGTGGTTTTTCCATGCAGCTCTCAAATTCCATCTCCACCCCTCTCATTGACTGCTCTCTATCGGCCTTCTCTCCACTCTCTGAAAATTATAATCTCCAAATACCATCTAACCACCTGTTCTTTGGATTCTATTCCCTTCCATCTCATTCAGCTATCATTATCCTTCATGCCTATACTAACATTGCTATGTAACCTATTCCTCTCCATTGGCATCTTTCTGTCCTCACGAAAATGGCTGTTGTGACACCACTACTTAAAAAAACAATCTCTAGATCCCACAGCACTCACCAACTTCCCCCCTGTGTAACTTCTTCCGCATGCATCCATGCACGCCATATACATTCTGAAATAAGCCATTATTTATCTGCTAACTCCCTACTTGATTCCAGTCTGGCTTTCACTCTAGCCACTGCACAGAAACAGCTCTTATTAAAGTGGCCAATGATCTGCTTACAGTTAAATCCAAAGGCCATTATTACATACTCATCCTGATACTGTAAAGCACACCTTACTCCTACAGATACTTTCTTTGGTAGGCATAAAGGGCCTCACTCTCTCTTTTATATCTTCCTATCTCTCTAAGAAGGTCTTTCACAGTCTCTTACTCTGATCAGATCGGCTCTCCTCATCCTTTGTCTGTAGGGATACCTCAAGGTTCTGTCCTTGGCACCTCCCCTTTTCCATCTACATACATGGTCTTGGCAACTTAGTCAACTCATTAAGTTTTCAGTACTACTTATATGCAGATGGAACACAACTGTACCTCTCGGATCCAGACCTTAGCTCCCTCCTCACATGTGTTCCTGACTGCTTGTCTGTTATATCATCTTTCATGACCTCTCACTTGTTACAACTTAGTATGAGTCAAACAGAACTAATAATTTTTCAACTGTCTCTGTCCACCACTCTGCCTGATACAACAATAAATGTTAATAATACCCCTATAACTTCAATTCCCAAAGCACGATGCTTAGGGAAAATATTTGACTCCTCTCTCATTTATTCCTCCCATTCACTTCCTAACCAGCTCTTGTCATCTAAAATAATTTCTCGCATCCAGCCTTTTCTCACTCAGGACACTACTAGAATGTTAGTACATGCTCCAATATGTACTGAAATTTGGCTGCTCAACTCATTCATCTTTCTTCTCGCTCTTCCTCTGCTACTCCTCTCTGTCAAGCTCTTCATTAGCTGTCAATTAATGAGAGGGTCCATTTCAAACTCTTAACCCTAACCTACAAAGCTCTTCACAATCTCTCTCCCATAAGGACCAACCAGTCTGAAACAGTCTGTATGCATGCTGCATTATTGTGGCTCTGTGCAATTAACAAGTTCACAAATCATTGCATTCGAGCCCTTTAGCTTTCAGGGACAGCAAAAGGACAATTTGCATACTCAGCACTGATTGAGGGAGACCTAATATGCTCACTCCAACCTGAATAACTACAAATACCTTCTGTTTTTAAAAGGCACATTTCTGCTTTGCTGTACATCTCCTCACAAGTTTCCAGATACCAACCCAACTGTGATCTCAGATTTGCACACAACCACAAAGATTTTACACGTGCTTCACCCTTCTTCTGGTATCCCCTGCCACAACACATCCTTCACTCTCCAACCTTTGCCCTGAACTCTTGTACAGGATAGAAGGAAAGCATAGAGAAAGGCACCCTGTACGTATTTAGAAAGTTTAGCCTGTCTAATTCCCCTTCATCTGTGTCTAATCACAAGTTTGAATTTGATCTCTCCTCTGTGTCACCAGACTGCCATGGCAGATAAGCTCATTTGAAAGCACAGGATGTTAACAATATGTCTGCTGCCATGAAAGTAGGAAGTAAAAAGAGTGCAGATTTATTGTAGGATTTATATCAGCTGTAACAAAGAAATGTTTTTGTTAAAGGTTATTGTGTTGTTGCATATCTTTTAGAGCAGAGAGGAAGTTCTGAGTTCAGGTCTGCTTTAAACTCCCTAGCAGTATTGACAATTATACATGTCAATACAAAGCATGCTGTGAACAGTACTGGCGGGCATACATTCTCCTGCACTGTATACTAGAGCCTTGCTTTACTAGACACGTTTTGGCAAGTGTAAGGCCTGACAGGTTATGTCCCCAATCCGTCTCTATGCCCCTAATCAATTGCAACAGCTCTGAGCCCGGCCCACGTTCTTCACCAATAGACAAGCCCCCGCATGAATAGGACATGTTATTTGTCTCCTGACTATGGTTACCCCCAGGTTTTAACATGCAAGGCATACAGGCTGAAGTAGAGAGGACAATAACCCACCAGAACCCCACTGAGGCAAGTAACACAGTCCAATAGTTCATATGTATCACACAGGGCTATTACCTTGATTCAGGAGGATGAGGCCCTCAGGGTTGATTGCCAGTAATGACAGATGTATCAGGAACAGGCATTGAGGGATCCAGGCAATATAGAAGAGAGTTAATGCATGGTCCACATGCAAGGTTATTCAACAGGCAGTGAATGGTCCAGGCAATATATGAGAGAGTTCATGCAAGGTCCATATGCAAGGTTATTCAACAGGCAGTGAATGGTCCAGGCAATATATGAGAGAGTTCATGCAAGGTCCACAAGCAAAGGTTATTAAACAGGCAATTAATGATCCAGGCAATATATGAGAGAGTTCATGCAAGGTCCACAATCAAAGGTTGGTCAACAGGCAATTAATGATCCAGGCAATATATGAGAGAGTTCATGCAAAGTCCGCATGCAAGGTTATTCAAGCAACAGGCAAGGTTTAGTTCAAGTATACTAGAGTGTCCAGTACCAAGCAATGGTCGGTCCAGATAGCATGAAAGAGTATCCAGTTAACAGGCAGAGGTCGGTCCAGGCGGCAGGCAAGAGTATCCAGTAACAGGCAGAGGTCGGTCCAGGCAGCAGACAAGAGTATCCAGGAATTAAAGCAAGGGTTAATAACAGCAGACAAGAATGGTCACATACAAGCCAAGGGTCGAGATCCAATAATACAACAATGTGAGCGCTCCCCGCAACTAGCCACAGCTATGCTCATCACGGGCAATGATTGAGAGCACTATGCAGGTTTAAATATAACTTTCATCCAATCAGTGGCCATCCACAATCCGCACATCCAATCACACAGCAGTACACCTACCTAGGTGTCAGATGTAACGTCAGCTGACACCGCGCTGTCAGCTAACCGGAGTCAGCTGACTATTGTTTACATCTGCGAAGGGCGTACTAGGAACGTGCCCTCCACCTATCAGAATGTGCGGCCTGTGTTTCAGCAGCAGCGTCATCAGCGGGGAACAAGCACCGAGACCCGGAAGCGACTGTTTCCGCCCAGGTCTCGGTGGAAACACCATCAGTAACAGGCAGGTTCCTTATAGCAAGTTACAGGGGGAAAAAAAAAAGGTTATGAAAATGAATTGGATAACTTTTTGCACAGAAATCCTGGGGACATTGAACAACTGAATTGACAAGCATATGCTCTAACTTTGGCCATCTCCCCTTCGACTTCTGGCTAAATTGTACTGCTTATTAGATAACCTAAAAACACACTGCCTCTAGGTACTAATATTGTATACTACCACACCTCTTGTTGCCCCCATTCCTTTAGATTGTAAGCATTCAAGGGCAGGGCTCTCTCACCCTCCCTTTTATGTCTTGGAATTTGTTGTACAATTTATTAATCATGTTACTTTTGTCACTGTAATTACCAATTCCGTATTTTGTACCAATTCAATATTTTTTACATTTGTGTACACCATTGTCGGTATTGTTTTGTACTCCATGTTTGTTTCTTACTTTGTACAGTACCACATAATCTGTTAGTGTTTTATAAATCAATTATTGTAATAATAATATAAATGCTTTCACAGAAATCAATCATCCAGGAACCACTGCTATCCCTACAGCTAAGTTAAAAGTTGGGGTCTTGGTACAAAATATTACATTCTCTTGCATAGTCACCTGCACTGTGTAGAGGTACCACAGTATTCATAGGTGTCCTTACTCTGGCCCTGTAACATGCATAGTGCAGACATGCAAACATTCATTGCATCAAACCTATCTAAAGGTTATTATGAGTACATATCCTGACATCCTTTCTTGGGACAGATAGTGCATCAAACCAATTCCATAAGGGAACTAACAAAATATATAAGCTGTCTGACGCAAGAGAATGTATTCTTTTGTACCGAGACCCTAGCATTTAACTAAAGCTACATACACACGGGGGACAACTGTCCCCCGTTGCATGGAGACAAGAGACCAGGGAGTGACAGCTCCCTGGCGGCGACAGCTATACACACGTCTCACGGGAAAGGCAGAGACGCGGCGGAAGCTGTCTGTGAAGGGAGCATCCCCCGGCCAGATGCTCCATTCACTTTCCTTTGTCTCCTGTCGCTAGTCCGCATACACACGCAGTACGCGTGGTGGACTAGCGACAGTTGCGGCGACAGCTGTTGCCGGCGATTGGCCACGTTAATCGCCTGGCGACGACTCTGACTGGCGACGGTTCGTGGTGCGCGCCGCATACACACGGGGGACCTGTCGCCGCAACATGCTCGTGCCACGTGTTTGTGGCGACAGTTGTGCCCCGTGTGTATGAGCCATTAGATAATAGATGCAGGGATAGCAGTGGTTCCTGGATGATTGATTTCTGTGAAAGCATTTGTATAAACATGTGCATGCGAGTGTGAGAAGAGTTAACTGATGTTGCTATTTTGTTGGCCACCTCCCTAGTAACGTATTTAAATGTCCTAACTTGATCTATGTGTATTATCTGCCCATACATGTTTTATATAGAAATAATTAAAGGAAAAAAATGTTATACTACAGTGGGTTGCAAAAGTATTCGGCCCCCTTGAAGTTTTCCACATTTTGTCATATTACTGCCACAAACATGAATCAATTTTATTGGAATTCCACATGAAAGACCAACACAAAGTAGTGTACACATGAGAAGTGGAACGAAAATCATACATGATTCCAAACATTTTTTACAAATAAATAACTGCAAAGTGGAGTGTGCACAATTATTCGGCCCCCTTTGATCTGAGTGCAGTCAGTTGCCTATAAACATTGCCTGATGAGTGCTAATGACTAAATAGAGTGCACCTGTGTGTAATCTAATGTCAGTACAAATACAGCTGCTCTGTGAGGGCCTCAGAGGTTGTCTAAGAGAATATTGGGAGCAACAACACCGTGAAATCCAAAGAACACACAAGACAGGTCAGGGATCAAGTTATTGAGAAATTTAAAGCAGGCTTAGGCTACAAAAAGATTTCCAAAGCCTTGAACATCCCACGGAGCAATGTTCAAGCGATAATTCAGAAATGGAAGGAGTATGGCACAACTGTAAACCTACCAAGACAAGGCCATCCACCTAAACTCACAGGCCGAACAAGGAGAGCGCTGATCGGAAATGCAGTCAAGAGGCCCATGGTGACTCTGGACGAGCTGCAGAGATCTACAGCTCAGGTGGGAGACTCTGTCCATGGGACAACTATTAGTCATGCACTGTAAAAAGTTGGCCTTTGTGGAAGAGTGGCAAGAAGAAAGGCATTGTTAACAGAAAGCATAAGAAGTCCCGTTTGCAGTTTGCCACAAGCCATGTGGGGGACACAGCAACCATGTGGAAGAAGGTGCTCTGGTCAGATGAGACCAAAATGGAACTTTTTGGCCAAAATGCAAAACGCTATGCGTGGCGGAAAACTAACACTGCACATCACTCTGAACACAACATCCCCACTGTCAAATATGGTGATGGCAGCATCATGCTCGGGGGGTGCATCTCTTCAGCAGGGACAGGGAAGCTGGTCAGAGTTGATGGGAAGATGGATGGAGCCAAATACATGGCAAACTTGGAAGAAAACCTCTTTGAGACTGCAAAAGACTTGAGACTGGGGCGGAGGTTCACCTTACAGCAGGACAATGACCCTAAACATAAAGCCAGGGCAACAATGGAATGGTTTAAAACAAAACATATATATGTGTTAGAATGGCCCAGTCAAAGTCCAGATCTAAATCCAATCGAGAATCTGTGGCAAGATCTGAAAACTGCTGTTCACAAACACTGTCCATCTAATCTGACTGAGCTGGAGCTGTTTTGCAAAGAAGAATGGGCAAGGATTTTAGTCTCTAGATGTGCAAAGCTGGTAGAGACATACCCTAAAAGACTGGCAGCTGTAATTGCAGCAAAAGGTGGTTCTACAAAGTATTGACTCAGGGGGCCGAATAATTACGCACACCCCACTTTGCAGTTATTGATTTGTAAAAAAAATTTTAGAATGATGTATGATTTTCAATCCACTTCTCACATGTACACCACTTTGTGTTGGTCTTTCACGTGGAATTCCAATAAAATTGATGCATGTTTGTGGCAGTAATGTGACAAACTGTGGAAAACTTCAAGGGGGCCGAATACTTTTGCAACCCACTGTATCTCTTAAAACAAACTTTAAAAAAAAAAAATCTTTATTAGGATACACATTACCACAAGGGCAAGGGGTGCTTTATTTATTCACTCAGCTTTCTCTTCTTGTCTCCCTGCTTTAAAATATCCTTCAGTTCTCACACAGTTCACAAATATACTTCTCTGTGTCACAGCATGCAGGAGAGTCTGAGGAGGAGGTTGATCTGAAGAGGTAACAGGTTGCCTCTTGCTGTAATATAAATAGCAGTCAGGGAGATATGTATGCACCACTCCTGACTGACTGGCTGCTTGTGATGTTACATTCCTGGATGCATCTACTTCCTAGACTGCTGTGTGCTGTCCATGCTGGGAGGGGGAGACATTGATAAAGACCCTAATAATGCCTTTGTAAACAGTCAGAGAAGTGAAGACAATAAACACAGATTGCTGTAATCTTAACCCCTTACCACCATCTGAATAAGATTCTTTCAGCAAGGTGATTATTACACTATACACTGAGGAGTTGATAGAAACCCCCCTGTGCAGGAACATGATCTAGTCCTGAAAAGCCCGTCACATTTTGTATCTAAAACTGATGGTATGATTTTACAGCAGAGAGCTAGAGCTGTGTGAAGAAAAAATTGCTCCTAGTACTTGCAGTAATGTGTGCCTTAAACTCCTCAGGACCACAGGCTTTACCTCCCTAAAGACCAGGCCATTTTTCTCAAAAATGGCCATTGCAGCTTTAAGGGCTCGCTTCAGGGCTGCACAACTCAGCACACAAGTGATTCCCCTCCCCCTTTTCTCCCCACCAACACAGCTCTCTGTTGGTGGGGTCTGATCGCTCCCACAATGTTTTTTTTAATAAATATCTATGTCTTTATTTTATTATATTTTTTACTATTTTTTTCCTCTTCCCCCTCCCTTCCCTCGCCAGCCAATCAGCGCGATCGGCTGTGATAGGGTTCAGCAGATCGCTTTTGTCCCTCTGGAGAGGACAGCTGAGTGACACGGCTGTCCCCTGTACAGCGCTGCCTTAGATCGCAGTGCTGTACATACTAAATAGATGGCGGTTTCACCATCTAACAGTCTCCTATAAGCAATCACCGCTGGTAGAGTTCTGCCTACCAAGCAGAGATGCGTGCGCAGCGTGCGCGCGATCTCCTGTAAAAAGCCAGCCCCAGGACTTTGCGCCACATTAGGCGGTTCTGGGGCTGCCACCACGGTCATGCCCATCGGCGTGACGCGGACCTCTACAGATTAACATACAGCATTAAAAAAAAAAGGTTGTTTTAATCGATAGTGTTACTTTAATTAACTTTAATGCAATTACATACTTCATCTTTTCTCAATACAGAGTACTATTCTTGCTGGAATCCAATTTCCTTATTACTTTTTTACGCATTTAAATAAACAAATGTTACAACAAAGTAAAATCATCAGATATTTGTTTTTAACTTCAACTGTAGTATAGTAATTAAAGGGACTCCGAGCAGTGCAGAAACTATGGAAAGATGCATATCATTTTAAAGCTCTCTTTCTCCTCTTTCCAATGATATATAAACCGCCACCCTACGCCTTTCAGTTTTCGCTATTTTTGTGATTGAAATTGCCGCGGCCGCGATTTCAATCGCGAAAATAAAGAAAACTAAAAGGCGTAGAGTGACGATTTAGGTGTCGCCAGAAAGTGGAGAAAGAGAGCTTTAAAATGATATCCATCTTTCCATAGTTACTTGTATTACACAGGACGACACTTTCCCCAGTGTCAGCAGCTCCATTCAGCAGAAAAAGTCGGTCTGTGTAATACAATGTAACTATGGAAAGATGGATATCATTTTAAAGCTCTCTTTATCCTCTTTCTGGCGACACCTAAATCGTTGCCCTAAGCCTTTTGGTTTTCTTTATTTTCGCGATTGAAATCGCGGCCGCGGCAATCGCGAAAATAGCGTAAACGAAAAGGCGTAGGGCAGCGGTTTATATATCATCGGAAAGAGGAGAAAGAGAGCTTTAAAATGATATGCATATTTCCATAGTTTCTGCACTGCTCGGAGTCCCTTTAACCACTTCACCACTGAGGGGTTTTACACCTTGAACACCAGAGCAATTTACACCTTTCAGCGCTCCTTCCATTCATTCGTCTATAACTTTATTATTACTTATCGCAATGAAATGAACTATATCTTGTTTTTTTCGCAAACCAATTAGGCGTTCTTTTGGTGGGACATTATGCCAAGAATTATTTTATTCTAAATGTGTTTTAATGGGAAAATAGGAAAAAATGTGGGGAAAAAATATTATTTTTCAGTTTTCGGCCATTATAGTTTTTAAATAATGCATGCTACTGTAGTTAAAACCCATGAAATGTATTTGCCCATTTCTCCCGGTTATAAAACCGTTTAAATTATGTCCCTATCACAATGTTTGGTGCCAATATTTTATTTGGAAATAAAGGTGCATTTTTTTCAGTTTTGCATCCATCCCTAATTACAAGCCCGTAGTTTATAAAGTAACAGCGCTATACCCTCTTGACATAAATATTTAAAAAGTTCAGTCCCTAAGGTAACTATTTATGTATTTTTTTTTATTGTATTTTTTTTTTTTTTTAATTACAAAAAAAAAAAAAAATTGGGGAGTGTGGGAGGTAATGAGTTAATTTATTGTGTAAAATTTGTATATGTAAAATGCTTTAGGGTGTATTTTTACTATTTGGCCACAAGATGGCCACAGTGAGTTTGCTTACATGCGACCTGTAAGCGCCCGGAAGAACGCTTACAGGAAGCACTACGAGACTGGGAAGATCACAATGATCGCGCTGTTTCTCAAAGAAGCAGCAGATCATTGCGGGGGCTTAGATAAATGAATGGGAAAGGATTTTCCCGTTCATTGATCTCCGGGCGAGCGGGCGGCAGCGTGCACGAGCGGCGGGAGCGCGCGCACGAGCGGCGGGAGCGCGGACAGCGGCGGTAGCGCAGAAGGCACGGATTTCTCCGTCCCTTGGTTTTTTAGGGGGAAAAAGGGACGGAGAAATTCGTACCGCAGGGGGTAAAGTGGTTAAGTGCTATTTCGTATGTTTATAATAAATAATTTATACATTTTAAAATATGTGTTTTTTTCCCCACAAACACTGGTGATGGATGACAATGGTACCTAGGTGACTTTCAGCACTCTGTGGACCATCAGCGGGCATACAACGAATTTACATAAACTAATTAAAGCAATACCCTTTCTAAAGGAAGGAAATAAACATTAGATGTAAGAATATAAAAGTTTTATACATACCTAGAGCTTGGTGATGAAGCCTATCAATATGGTTGGGCCTTCATAAACTGTGGCTAGACTGTGAGCTAATCAGGAAAAAAAGAGATAAAAAGAAAGAAAAAATAAAAAAATAAAAAAGTTTTATACATACCTGAGGCTTCCTCCAGCCTCCTCCTTTGCCCGATAGAAGCTCTGTTAGCTTGGGCAGTCGGGTTGTACTGCGCATGCATGGCCCAACCGTGTGCGTGCACCCTGACGCTGGGAGTGCTTTGTGCCTGCATAGTAGTAGTGCCCAGGAGCGTGATAAGGGTGCACGCACAGGCAGACTGCGCCTGCGCCGAGTGCCTCCTGACAGCCCAAACTAACGGGGCTTCTACCAGGCAAACGAGGAGGCAAAGGACGATGGCGTGGGATCAATCAGTGCGGAGGGGGCTGGAGGAAGCTCAGGTATGTATAAAACTTTTATATTCTTACATTTCAGGTACACTTTAACGTATCTGTTCTTTGAATGTACTGATATTTTATTTTGGCTAAAAACGTCCATATCTTCCATGAAACTATATGCACATTCTGCTAATCCAGAAAGCCCTAGATCCAAAATATATTTGCAGAATAAAAGAGGTCATCTATAAATAGAAACAAACCACATCTAAGCATGGAAAACTAGGAGGTGTTGAGGAAAAGTAACACAAATGCCGATAACATCAGGGGTGTATACACATTAGATAAATAGGCAATAACAGCAGGGGAAACATGAAGCAACCTTTATAATTCTTCCAATGTTGCTGATTTGGCATGACTTCAGAGCTACCACACTGTTATAAAACAGAACCTTTACTTCACAGATGTGTTTCATCAACTGGAGACAAATTTTATACAGAAATCTTCCTATGTTTCTGTTTTGAAGAAAGAACCAAATAAAACCTTGAACAGAGAACATGTCACTAGCTGTGGTCTTGTTTAAAGAACATTTTCAGGGTGAATTATTAAACAATACAAATATATATCACAGTGTAAATATGTGTGTATCTAGTTGCATTCAACTTAGAATGTGAAAGTCTACTATTTACACAAACAATCACACTCATAATACCCATGTGCATGTGTGCGTGCATCAGCTTTGCAGAAAAGCTTTTAGTGCTTTCAATCAGTGGTAACTCTACCTCTTTCTAGTTTTCCTGATTTTTTTGAGCTAGGGCCAGAAAATAAAAATAAAAAATAAAAAAAAACAAACAACAGAAAAAGCTTTGTAGATAGTATTTACTGGTGCTTTTTTAAGTAGGAGGGCTTTTTGGTCCCTTTTATCCCCCTATACATTCCTAGTGTTTGGGTCACTCTGAGCTGCTTGATTACTCTGTTGTACTGGTCCAAGCCCTATCTCACACAGCCTTACCAATTCCTGCCATGTACTGATGAGGACCAAAAGTCCAAAACAGGCTGTTTACATGTGAGGTTGATATGGCTGTGTAAAATTTAAAGTTATAGGCTTGCTATACACCAGCGGTTCTGGATGCTTGCCTGGCTTACCAAGGGTCAAAAGGGATAATTTGCATATTCAGTAGTAGTGCATTGTGGGTAACCACAAATGTTCACTTATAGATGAATTATTGCAGATTTCCTTCTGTTTTAAGAAGGCAAATTACATCAAGCTTTGCTTTTTTAGTTGGAGGCCTTTTTGGTCCCTTTTATCCCCCTATAAATTCCTAGTAGTTTGGGTCACTCTGAGGTGCTTGGTTACTCTGTTGTACTGGTCCAAGCCCTATCTCATACAGCCTTATCAATAGAGATGGCCCGAACTGTTTACCGGCGAACGGGAACAGGCGAACTTCCGGGGTTTGCGATCATGGAGAAAAGTGAACTTTTCTGGAAGTTCGATTCGCCTCCATAGTGCATCATTAGGGTCAAATTTGACCCTCTACATCACAATCAGGCTACACTTCCTCCTGGAGCCCCCCCCCCCCCTATAAAAGGCATGCAGCGTCAGGCATTGGACTCACTCGTGCGCCTGCAGTAATTAGAGATGGGAGAGTTGCTGCTGCTGCTGCTGCTGCAGAGAGAGCTATAGGGAAAGCTTAGTTAGGCTCTTGTAGGCTTGATAGCTTGCTCCTTGCTGATTCGTATGGCTAAAAAAGCACCCCTCAACAACTCTTTTGAGAGATAATCTTGTTCTTGTGATCTATTTTCGCCTCTTGGTGGTATAATTACTACTGTGCCAGGTGCAGATTTGTAATACCCATCACTGCATATAACTACCTGTTGTTCATAGTGCACCCACCTACCTACGTGAGCGCATGCAGTGTCACTGTGCCTGTCCAGTACCTGTGTGTGTGTGACAGGTGCACATTGTAATACCCATCCCTGCATACAGCTACCTGTTGTTCACTTCAGTGCACCCACCTACCTACGTGAGCGCATGCAGTGTCACTGTGCCTGTATGGTACCTGTGTGTGTGTGACAGGTGCACATTTGTAATACCAGTCATTGCATAATTGTTCACAGTACCTGTGTGACCGCACGCTGTGTAATATACCACTCCGAGCATACCTGTTAACTGCACCTGTGTGACAGCTGCACATTGTATTGTAATACCAGTCACAGCATACCTTTCACTGCACCTGTGTGACTACACATTGTAATAGTCAAGTCAGTGCATACCTTTCACTTCATCCCCCCCATATGGACAAAACAGGCAGAGGCAGGGGCAGACCCAGAGGCAGGCCACCCGGCAGGTCTGTTCAAGGTCGCGCTGATGTGATTTTGTGCGGCCCAGGCCCAAAGTACAGTGCTCAAAAGAAGGCACGTCCTATCAACTCCCAAGATTGTCAGGACGTGGTTGACTATTTAACACAGAACACCTCATCTTCTGCAGCCACCAGCGCTACTACTAGCACCACATCCGTTGCATTTGACACTTTGCAGGAGTTATTTGTTTTTGGGAAATCACTGATGCTCAGCCATTCTTGTTACAAAAAGATGAAGGCGCTAAGCAAGTTACCCCCCCCCCCTTTATATGTATGGACGTAACGTGTGAGGAGGAGGATGATGAAGTACCTGCTGTTGGTGCAGTTTGTGAGGTGTCTGAGACAAGCGAAGCTGGGGAAGATGATTATGATGATACGGATGCCACGTGGGTTCCCAATAGAGGAGATGAACAGGGGGACAGTTCACTCAGAGGGGGAGTCAGAGAGGAGTAGGAGGAGATGAGTTGCTGAAAGAAGCAGGGGGAGCTCATCATCAGAAATAGCTGGTGGCAGTGTCCGGCGCCATGTATCGCCACCTATGGACAGCCAGCCAACATGCCCTTCAACGTCAGCTGCTGAAGCCACCATAGTGCCCACACCCCAGGGGGGCTCAGCGGTTTGGAGATATTTTAGTGTGTCTGCCGTAGATCAGAGCAATGCCATCTGTTCTCTCTGCCTCCAAAAATTGAGCCGTGGAAAGGCCAACACCCATGTAGGGACAACTGCCTTACGAAGGCACATGCTGAAAAGGCACAAACTGCAATGGGAAGACCACCTGAGGAAAAAGCAGCACACAAAAGAAAAGCTACCCTCCTTCTCCTCTTCCTCCTTCAGGTGCATCATCTTCAGCTGCTTTCTCCCTTGCACAATCACAGCCACCCTCTTCCACTCCGCCCTCTCACCTTGAGCGGTTCCTGCTCCTCTGCCCACAGCAGCAGCCAGGTGTCCGTGAGGGAAATCTTTGAGCGGAAGAACAGTAGCGTTGTGACGGGGGTGCGGGGGGTGCGACCCACACCAGGTGGGGTGACCCCAGCCGCCTTAGAGGGGGTGTGCTGGCCCGTGCCCCGGTTCTCTTTGTTGTGGGGTGCCCGGGACTTGAACTTTGGGGTGCCCATGCTCATTGCCCTGAACAAACATGGCCGCCGGGTGCTCTACACGCCGGCCGCCAGCTTCTGCTAATAAAAGCGCAGGCTGAGCTGTCAGCTCAGCAACACCGCCCCCTGCCCAATCACGAGCGCCTGGAACTGGCAGGGGGCGTGTACTTGTATTGAAAAGGCAGGGGGCTGGAGCGAGCTTGAGTAGCTCCGTCCCTGCAAATGTTGCCCTGGAAGCCGGTCACCCGCCCACCATCCGCAGCATGGCTCCCTGCATCCAGGAAAGGAGGGAGCCACACTGAAGTGAGTGAGTGTGTGCGTGATGTGTGTGTGTCAGTGGTCGGTGGTGATGCCGGTGGTCTGTCTGTGTGTTGTACCTATATACCTATACTGGGGAGCACCTAGCTAATCTAACCTATACTTGGGGGCACCTAGCTAATCTAACCTATACTTGGGGGCAGCTACCTATCTAACCTATACTGGGGGGCAGCTACCTATCTAGCCAATACTGGGGGGCAGCTACTTAATCTAACCTATACTGGGGGGCTGCTACCTATCTAACCTGATGTATGCAAATGTACTTTGCTCTCTTTGCTCATGACATCAAATCATTTGATATGTTAAAATTTGGTTTGGTGACTACGAATTAAATGATACCTGAGAAGGATGAAAATAAAAGTTTTATACATACCTGGGGCTTCCTCCAGCCCCCTTCAGGCTAATCAGTCCCTCATTGCCCTCCTCCGCCACCTGGATCTTCTGCTATGGTTCGGGGCACTTGAGCCAGTCAGACGCAGTGCGCATGCACACACTACGCCGCCATGAACGTACTACACCTGCACAGCACTATTGTGCAGATGCAGAACGCTCCTGGCTGTAGAAGCGGCACGAGTCCAGACTGCGCTGACTGGCTGAATTACCAGGACTCATAGCAGAAGATCCAGGTGGAGGAGGTGGACAGCGAGGGACTGATTAGCCTGAAGGGGGCTGGAAGAAGCCCCAGGTATGTATAAAATTTTTCTTTTCATCCTTCTCAGGTATCATTTAATTCGTAGTCACCAAACCAAATTTTAACATATCAAATGATTTGATGTCATGAGCAAAGAGAGCAAAGTACATTTGCATACATCAGAATCAGGCTTTATACTTATAGCATGTGTGTGTGTGTGTGTGTGTGTGTGTGTGTGTGTGTGTGTGTGTGTGTGTGTGTGTGTGTGTGTGTGTGTGTGTGTGTGTGTGTGTGTGTGTGTGTGTGTGTGTGTGTGTGTGTGTGCGTGTGCGCGTGTGCGTGTGCGCGTGTGATGCCGGTGGTCTGTCTGTGTGTTGTACCTATATATCTATACTGGGGAGCACCTAGCTAATCTAGCCTATACTTGGGGGCACCTAGCTAATCTAACCTATACTTGGGGGCAGCTACCTATCTAACCTATACTGGGGGGCAGCTACCTATCTAGCCAATACTGGGGGGCAGCTACTTAATCTAACCTATACTGGGGGGCTGCTACCTATCTAACCTATACTGGGGGGCAGCTACCTATCTAACCTATACTGGGGGTTAGCTACCTAATCTAACCTATACTGGGCGGCAGCTACCTAATCTAACCTATACTGGGGGCTGCTACCTAATCTAACCTATACTGGGGGGCTGCTACCTAATCTAACCTATACTGGGGGGCTGCTACCTAATCTAACCTATACTTGGGGGCAGCTACCTAATCTAACCTATACTGGGGGGCAGCTACCTAATCTAACCTATACTTGGGGGCTGCTACCTAATCTAACCTATACTGGGGGGCTGCTACCTAATCTAACCTATACTGGGGGGCTGCTACCTAATCTAACATATACTGGGGGGCTGCTACCTAATCTAACCTATACTGGGGGGCTGCTACCTAATCTAACCTATACCGGGGGGCTGCTACCTAATCTAACCTATACTGGGCGGCAGCTACCTATCTAACCTATACTGGGGAGCAGCTACCTAATCTAACCTATACTGGGGAGCAGCTACCTAATCTAACCTATACTGGGGGTTAGCTACCTAATCTAACCTATACTGGGCGGCAGCTACCTATCTAACCTATACTGGGGAGCAGTTACCTATCTAACCTATACTGGGGAGCAGCTACCTATCTAACCTATACTGGGGAGCAGCTACCTATCTAACCTATACTGGGGAGCAGCTACTTATCTAACCTTTGCTGGGGTCACCTACCTAATCTAACCTATACTGGAGGCACCTACCTATCTAACCTATACTGGTGGCAGCTACCTATCTAACCTATACTGGGGCACCTACCTATCTAACCTGTATTGGGGAGCACCTACCTAGCTAGCCTATACCCGTGGCAACTACCTAACGAACCTATACTACTGGGGGCACCTACCTAACTAACCTATGCTGGGGGCAACTATTCTGGCTACCTATATTAGCCCACTGCCTTACTGTTACAGTTATATTACAGTTACCTCCACCCATGTGATGTCATGTCCACACCCACTTCGCTTTTTTTTCGGGGGGGGGGGTGTCGGTAAATTATCCGCACCGGGTGTCAAACACCCTAGCTACGCCACTGCGGAAGAAGCCAATGTCTGCCAGTCACCCCCTTCCCCGACATTTGACAGCTGGCTTGGCGGAACTGTTAGCTCGCCAGCTGTTACCATACCAACTGGTGGACTCTGAGGCCTTCCGAAAATGTGTGGCCATTGGGAAACCGTGGAAGATGCCAGGCTGCAATTATTTCTCAAAAAAGGCGATACCCAAACTGTACCGTGAAGTTAAAAGGCAAGTGGTGTCATCTCTGGCTAGTGTTGGGCGAACATCTAGATGTTCGGGTTCGGGCCGAACAGGCCGAACATGTCCGCGATGTTCGGGTGTTCGACCCGAACTCCGAACATAATGGAAGTCAATGGGGACCCGAACTTTTGTGCTTTGTAAAGCCTCCTTACATGCTACATACCCCAAATTTACAGGGTATGTGCACCTTGGGAGTGGGTACAAGAGGAAAAAAAAATTTAGCAAAAAGAGCTTATAGTTTTTGAGAAAATCGATTTTAAAGTTTCAAAGGGAAAACTGTCTTTTAAATGCGGGAAATGTCTGTTTTCTTTGCACAGGTAACATGCTTTTTGTCGGCATGCAGTCATAAATGTAATACATATAAGAGGTTCCAGGAAAAGGGACCGGTAATGCTAACCCAGCAGCAGCACACGTGATGGAACAGGAGGAGGGTGGCGCAGGAGGAGAAGGCCACGCTTTGAGACACAACAACCCAGGCCTTGCATGAGGACAAGAAGCGTGCGGATAGCATGCTTTGTACCACCATGCAGTCATAAATGTAATAAAGATAAGTGGTTCAATAAACAGGGACCACGCGGCAACGCTAACCCAGCAGCAGCACACGTGATGGAACAGGAGGAGGCGCAGGAGGAGAAGGCCACGCTTTGTGAGACACAACAACCCAGGCCTTGCATGAGGACAAAAAGCGTGCGGAGAGCATGCTTTGTACCGCCATGTAGTCATAAATGTAATAAAGATAAGAGGTTCAATAAACAGGGACCACGCGGCAACGCTAACCCAGCAGCAGCAGCAGCAGCAGCACACGTGATGGAACAGGAGGAGGCGCAGGAGGAGAAGGCCACGCTTTGTGAGACACAACAACCCAGGCCTTGCATGAGGACAAAAAGCGTGCGGATAGCATGCTTTGTACCGCCATGTAGTCATAAATGTAATAAAGATAAGAGGTTCCATAAACAGGGACCACGCGGCAACGGTAACCCAGCAGCAGCAGCAGCAGCAGCAGCACACGTGATGGAACAGGAGGAGGCGCAGGAGGAGAAGGCCACGCTTTGTGAGACACAACAACCCAGGCCTTGCATGAGGACAAAAAGCGTGCGGATATAGCAGCAATGCTTTTTGCCGCCATGCAGTCATAAATGTAATACAGATGAGAGGTTCAATAAACAGGGACCGGAAACGCTAAACCATCCCAGATGTTCATCGGTCATGTTACTTGGTTGGGGTCCAGGAGTGTTGCGTAGTCGTTTCCAATCCAGGATTGATTCATTTTAATTTGAGTCAGACGGTCTGCATTTTCTGTGGAGAGGCGGATACGCCGATCTGTGATGATGCCTCCGGCAGCACTGAAACAGCGTTCCGACATAACGCTGGCTGCCGGGCAAGCCAGCACCTCTATTGCGTACATTGCCAGTTCGTGCCAGGTGTCTAGCTTCATGCCCGGTTTCAGGTCCAGCGGTGCCAGCCACAAATCCGTCTGTTCCTTTATTCCCCTCCAAATTTCCTCCCCTGTGTGCTGCTTATCCCCAAGGCAGATCAGCTTCAGCAACGCTTGCTGACGCATGCCAACAGCTGTGCTGCACTGCTTCCACGATCCTACTGCTGCTGGTGCTGGGTTAGCATTTCCGGATGAGGTACAGCTTTGAGATGCGTTGGAGGAGAAGGAGTCAGAGAGGTAGGTGCTGCTGTTGTTATCCAGCTGTTTGCGGCGTGGGCAACACCCGCGCCGTAGCAGGTGAGGAATCGCTGCCAGGCTCCACAAGGTTCACCCAGTGCGCGGTAAGGGAGATGTATCGACCCTGGCCGAACGCACTCGTCCAGGTGTCAGTGGTGAGGTGAACCTTGCAGGCAACGGCATTCTTCAAGCTTCGGGTTATTTAGCTGACCACGTGCTCATGCAACTCAGGCACTGCAGAGCGCGCAAAGTGGTAGCGGCTGGGAACAACGTAACGTGGGATGGCCACTGACATCATGCCCTTGAAGCTGTTTGTCTCCACCACTCGATATGGCAGCATTTCGCAGGCCAGAAGCTTGGCTATGCTGGCTGGCTGTTACTGCCACGGCCCGGGGGTCATTTGCTGGCAATTTCCTCTTGTGCTCAAACATCTCAGAGACAGACAACTCAACCGTAGCGCTGCACACCGAAGGGCTGTTGGTTGTTGTGTTTGATGAACACTGGGAGACCTCAAGAGCACTAGTCCGGAAAGTGACAGTGTCAGCATCGTCTGATGTTTGTGAATGTTGTGAACCACGCAATGGCTGGGCTACTGCTGCTGCTGAGGCGGGTCTGGTGGTGAGTCTGGTGAACCCAAGGGAGGCAGTGTTGCTGGTGGTACCCTGTCCTGCCGCGTTTGCCCACAGAGTGGGATGTTTGGATAGAATGTGGCGGCTCATGCTGGTGGTGGAGAGGTTGTTAATACTTTTCCCCCTGCTCAGGCGGGTCTTGCACACCTTGCAAATCGCCATGGTAACATCCTCAGTGCAGTCTTCAAAGAAAGCCCAGACTTTAACTGGCTGAGGACTCGGACCTCGTGCGTGATGTGCTGGTGCTGCTTAACCCACTGCTGGACGCTTGAGAGGTCATCCAAGTAATTATCTGGTCCTGTTCTTTTGGATCTGTGAGGGTTGTTGTCCTGGACAACATGGGCAGTATTGAGTGGGTTTTCTTGGGTGCTCCCCTGTGGCCTGTACGTGAACCGTCAGGGGAAACACCTCTTCCCTTGCCCCTCCCTCTTTCACCGGATTTCTTCCTCATTTCACTTATCCTTAAAGTACACGCTGACTGGCAGCAGTACAGTGGCAGTACAGAAATGCTATACAGTGGTGGGTGAGCGGTGTACCACTATTGTCAGCAGTGACACAGAGCACAATGCTATACAGTGGCGGGTGAGCGGTGTACTACTGTTCCCAGCAGACACAGAGTGGAAGTAAACACAATGCTATATAGTGTGGCTGAGCCGTGTACACAGAGTGGCATTAAACACAATGCTATATAGTCTGCTATATAGTCACCCCGAACAGGGTGATGTTCTGCAGAACCCGAACAGTGGCAAACACTGTTCGCCCAACACTACTGGGAGGGAACGCAGATTTTAGTACCTAAACACACGATACAACATGTTTTCCGGGGTCGGACTCTGAGGCACATACAGATGGTCCCGATCATCATCCTCATCATACAACTCTTCTCCTGAGTCTGACCCACCCACCACCTCTGCCACCCCAACATCCCCAGACACAGACCCCTCATCGTCCTCAACATTAACTTGGGATGCTGGCCTGAGCCAGACCTCCTCCTCCACATCAGGCCCCATCATCTCCTCAATGGCAGCCCTCATTAATCGCTCTGGCGACGGACTGATGGACACAACGTTCTCCTCCGGGGAGGGCTGCTGCTGACCACTGGCTGCTGGGGTGGATGTTATAGCTTGCGTGGGGCGTTGGCTGTTGCTGTTGTTGGGAGTGCTGCTCACAGCGGAGGTCTCTGGGGAACTCATGTTGAGCTCATATAGTGGTTGACGGTGAGTGGAGTATTACTGATCCCAGCAATATACACACTGACTGGCAGAGTACGCAATGCTATATAGTGTGGCTGAGCGGTGTACACAGAGTGGCAGTAAACACAATGCTATATAGTCTGGCTGAGCGAGCGGTGTACTACTGTTCCCAGCAGAATCAGAGTGGCAGTAAACAATGGTATATAGTCTGGCTGAGCGGTGTACACAGAGTGTCAGTAAACAATGGTATATAGTCTGGCTGAGCGAGCGGTGTACTACTGTTCCCAGCAGAATCAGAGTGGCAGTAAACAATGGTATATAGTCTGGCTGAGCGGTGTACACAGAGTGTCAGTAAACAATGGTATATAGTCTGGCTGAGCGAGCGGTGTACTACTGTTCCCAGCAGAATCAGAGTGGCAGTAAACAATGGTATATAGTCTGGCTGAGCGGTGTACACAGAGTGTCAGTAAACAATGGTATATAGTCTGGCTGAGCGAGCGGTGTACTACTGTTCCCAGCAGAATCAGAGTGGCAGTAAACAATGGTATATAGTCTGGCTGAGCGGTGTACACAGAGTGTCAGTAAACAATGGTATATAGTCTGGCTGAGCGGTGTACACACAATGCTATATAGTCTGCTATATAGTGTCAGTAAACAATGGTATATAGTCTGGCTGAGCGAGCGGTGTACTACTGTTCCCAGCAGAATCAGAGTGGCAGTAAACAATGGTATATAGTCTGGCTGAGCGGTGTACACAGAGTTTCAGTAAACAATGGTATATAGTCTGGCTGAGCGGTGTACACAGAGTGTCAGTAAACAATGGTATATAGTCTGGCTGAGCGGTGTACACAGAGTGGCAGTAAACACAATGCTATATAGTCTGGCTGAGCGAGCGGTGTACTACTGTTCCCAGCAGAATCAGAGTGGCAGTAAACAATGGTATATAGTCTGGCTGAGCGGTGTACACAGAGTGTCAGTAAACAATGGTATATAGTCTGGCTGAGCGGTGTACACAGAGTGTCAGTAAACAATGGTATATAGTCTGGCTGAGCGGTGTACACAGAGTGGCAGTAAACACAATGCTATATACTCTGGCTGAGCGAGCGGTGTACTACTGTTCCCAGCAGACACAGAACAGTGAACAGAATGCTATATAGTGTGGCTGAGCGAGCGGTGTACCACTATTCCCAGCAGACACAGAACAGTGAACAGAATGCTATATAGTGTGGCTGAGCGGGCGGTGTACCACTATTCCCAGCAGACACAGAACAGTGAACAGAATGCTATATAGTGTGGATGAGCGAGCGGTGTACCACTATTCCCAGCAGACACAGAACAGTAAACAGAATGCTATATAGTGTGGCTGAGCGAGCGGTGTACCACTATTCCCAGCAGACACAGAACAGTGAACAGAATGCTATATAGTGTGGCTGAGCGAGCGGTGTACCACTATTCCCAGCAGACACAGAACAGTGCACAGAATGCTATATAGTGTGGCTGAGCGAGCGGTGTACCACTATTCCCAGCAGACACAGAACAGTAAACAGAATGCTATATAGTGTGGCTGAGCGAGCGGTGTACCACTATTCCCAGCAGACACAGAACAGTAAACAGAATGCTATATAGTGTGGCTGAGCGAGCGGTGTACCACTATTCCAAGCAGACACAGAACAGTGAACAGAATGCTATATAGTGTGGCTGAGCGAGCGGTGTACCACTATTCCCAGCAGACACAGAGTGGCAGTAAACAGAATGCTATATAGTGTGGCTGAGCGAGGTACACAGAGTGGCAGTAAACAGAATGCTATATAGTGTGGCTGAGCAAGCGGTGTACTACTATTCCCAGCAGACACAGAGTGGCAGTAAACAGAATGCTATATAGTGTGGCTGAGCGAGGTACACAGAGTGGCAGTAAACAGAATGCTATATAGTGTGGCTGAGCAAGCGGTGTACTACTGTTCCCAGCAGTGACACAATGACAGGGGGGACCCTGGCTAGCGTGGCTGGAGCGCGAACTACCCTGCCTGCCTACCCAAAGCTAAACCCACAGACAAATGGCGGAGATATGACGTGGTTCGGGTATTTATTTACCCGAACCACGTGACCGTTCGGCCAATCAGAGCGCGTTCGGGTCCGAACCACGTGACCCGTTCGGCCAATCACAGCGCTAGCCGAACGTTCGGGGAACGTTCGGCCATGCGCTCTTAGTTCGGCCATATGGCCGAACGGTTTGGCCGAGCACCGTCAGGTGTTCGGCCGAACTCGAACATCACCCGAACAGGGTGATGTTCTGCAGAACCCGAACAGTGGCGAACACTGTTCGCCCAACACTATCTCTGGCACACAGCATTGGGTCAAGGGTCCATCTGACCACGGATGCCTGGTCTGCCAAGCACGGTCAGGGCAGGTATATTACTTACACAGCCCATTGGGTCAACTTGGTGACCGATGGCAAGCAGGGAGTACGTGGCTGTGCAGCGGAACCTGTGACACCTCCACGGCTTGCAGGCAGGACTGCTGCCACCTCCTCTCCTCCTGCTACATCCTCTTCACTGTCGTCATCCTCCTCCTTCTTGGATGAGTGGCAGTTCAACTCTACTGGTGCTGCGATCTCCTCTCCAGCTACACAGCCCCTGCTCCCCAGGGCCTATGCTGCATGCCAGGTACGACGGTGTCACGCCATATTAGACATGTCTTGCCTCAGAGCAGAGAGTCACACTGGAGCAGCTCTTCTGGCTGCTCTTAACAAACAGGTGGATCAGTGGCTGACCCTGCACCAACTGGAGATCGGCAACGTGGTGTGTGACAACGGCAGCAATCTCATTTCAGCTTTGAATTTGGGAAAGTTGACACATGAACCCTGCATGGCACATGTGCTCAACCTCATAATTCAGAGATTTGCGTCTAAGTACCTGTCAGGAAAATACTGAGGTGCTTATGATGTAAGGATAATATTTTAATCTGCCTGTCTGACTGCTATGTACTGTACTTCAGATGCGTATGTATGGGTCATCATCTGGCTTTGGGGGAAGCTGTACTTGTCTGTGTGACAGTGTGGAATACAATTACCCTCAGTTCCTGGGAGAGCAGGGAGCTAATTAGAAGCCCTATTGTCCCATTATACCAATCAGGACATAGTCAGGGAACTTCAAAGACCTACATTTGCATCTAAAGAGGACTTCAGTGAATAATGCTTGGGGTAATAAGACAATGGCAGAAGTGAAGTGTGTTGAAGTCCTTTTGATACCATTTGCTACCTGTGGAAATTGAATTATTGGTGGAGGTGCAACCTCCTTATCTTTGATCAGCTAGGAAGTACTGTCAACAATGGGGTTGTCACCTGTAACGTGGACTAGGGAAATCTTTTCATGTATGTGGGCTATTGTACATTTTTCGCAGGTGGATGTTAGATCTCTGGAGATCCAATTATGACTGAGGATGTAATTAAATCTAGCTTCTCCCCCCCCCCCCCCCCCGTCCACACAGGCTTACAGCCTCCAGGCGTATTTCATAGTATAAAACCGCAGCTAGGATAGCCACAACTTGTAGTTCTTGGAGGTAGCTCACACGGCTAGAACTAACCTGGTTCCTGACCAGAAGTGCGAACCCCCCGCAACAACACCAGATCGATACGCTGGTACGTTTATTTCCCGTTTATTTTGGTAAGCAAAATCGCTTTGTGTGTTATCTTTGTAACTTTTATCTTGTAACATTTTTACTTTGTTTTTTTTGTAATCTTTTTGTATATATTAAGTTCTGCATTGTTCTATGTTTTTCTAGAATATTAAATTATTATTTAATAAGTTTGACTTCTGCCGTACTAAACTAACACTCGTAGCCTAGAAGAGACTGAAGTGTAACCGTGTATAAGTTCATGCCTAATTGTACGCTTGAGCAACACTACCGTATGAAATTGTAATTGCATTGTGTGTGGGGGCGTTTGTCATACGTTGGCCTAAGCGCGCAGCTGACCCAACGTACGAACAACGCCAGTGCGAGTAGCGACAGCAGAGTGGCTAACAGTATCGTTCGGAACGACTGTTAGTGGGTCTTTGCTTCACGACAGTGTAAGATTGCAACTGTGTGTGTGTGTGGGTGCGTGGCGTTCCCGTATTTGGCCTAAGCGCAAAGCTGACCCAAATACGAAAACGCAGATTGCGTATTGAGCACTCGATAGCTGAGTGAACGTGTCTAGCAACGCTAGTGGTGGCAGTGGGAAGTGTTTGAGGGGTTCCAGCCTTGGTTGTAGCTTAAATAAGGCTGTTCCCCGCTTAATCTGGTCAAACCCGCAGTCGGGAACCGTATACGCAGGCGTGCCGCGGGCCGGTTCCTGACATAATTGGCTGGCAGTGGTGGCATCGTTTAGTACATTAGTACGCAGTTTAGCTCGCTATTCTGAGTACTAAAGGCTGGAAGCTTGCTAGAAGCAACTAGCCTACAGAAGTCTACTCAGTGCAGAACCTATATACGTTTTTTTTTTTTTTGTTCAAAGATACACACTTGGTATTTGCTTTCCCTCCCCCCTTTTTTTTCTTTTTATTTTTTGCAACACGATGGCTCAGAAAGCATCCAGCTATGCAAGGCAAAACAAAGAGATGCTACTCAACCTGTGTGAGCACAGAGGCATCGAGACGGTGAGCGGCCAGACTAAGGAGCAGTTAGTTCGTGCGCTCGAGGAGCATGATGAGGCAGAACGAGCCCGTGCTTCAACATCAGCGGATGCAGCTCACGACACGCCAGAGGAGGAATCGCTCCCGCCACAGGATGCAAGTGGAGACGATGTCCTGGATGATCCACCGAACACGGAGATGACATCTCTGGAAGCCGACCTACAGCTACTAGGTTCGGCTGAGCCCGAACTGCGCCTAAAGCTGATTCTGGAACATCGGCAAGCAGAGAGGGAAATACGACAGGCAGAGGAGGGAAGAGCTGAACGGCGACACCAGGCCGAGAGGGAAAGTGCTGAACGGAGACACCAGCTGGAGCTGGCTAAACTTCAGCAGCAGAACCGGTCTGCTAGACCCGCAGAACGCGAAGGTGAGCGAGTCCACAGAATCCCCCTGGATAAGTTCCCTGCTATGGACAAGGACTCTGACATAGACACTTTCCTACAGGGGTTTGAAAGGACTTGTCGGCAGTATGGGGTGCCCCGTGAGCAGTGGGCAAGATACCTCACCCCAGGGCTGAGAGGCAAGGCCCTGGAGGCGTTTGTGAGTCTCCCCCAGGAGGAAGAAACAGACTTTGAGGCAATTAAGAAAGCCATCATTGCACGATACCACCTCACGCCAGAGGTGTATCGAAAACGTTTCAGGACAGTGCAGCGAGGTCCTAATGACAGCTACCTGGATCATGCTTGCAACCTGCGCACTGCCTTCCAGCAGTGGCTAAAAGGACTGTCAGTTAAAACCTTGGATGCCCTGCAGGAGCTGATGATAAAAGACCAGTTCCTACACACCTGTCCTGTTGAGGTCCGGCTGTTTGTGCTGGATCGAGAACCAAAGACAGTGGATGAGGCTGCGGAAATGGCCGATGCCTACACCGCCCATAGAGCACCTGAGTCCCGGAGGACTACTACGCCCAGCTGGAGAGGAGAACAGATGGCTAAACCTGTTTCACCCAGCACCCAGAGGAGGCGAGCACCGCTGTCTCCTGGATTCAAGCAACCTGACACTCGGAAATGCTTTGTATGTGACAGGGTGGGTCATATCAGCACGACTTGCCCAGAGAGGAAGAGGGAGGCCCCAAAATCCAGTGAGGCCTCAAACCCCCGTGAAGTCCCAACTGCTCTGTGTGCTACCAGGAATGCCACTGGCTATGCAGAGAATCTGCAGCGTGTCACGGTTGGGGGTACAGTTGCCACTGGGCTGAGAGACACTGGAGCAGAAGTGACTCTCATACATCCCCAGCTTGTGAACCCAGAGCAGTACATACCTGGGAAAAGGATTGCTGTCAGAGGAATTGGGGGTGTCACCCCAGCCATACCCACCGCCTTGGTCCACCTGGATTGGGGGGCCGGCAGTGGACTGAAAGAAGTTGGGGTAACTGATAAAATCCCCACCAACGTTTTGCTGGGTACTGACCTGGGACGGTTAGTGGCCCGGTATGAGCCTACCCCAAACCCTGTGGGGCCTGCACCCCCAGCAGAAGTTCAGGACTCTTGCAAGGTACTGTTTGATAATGCTGTGCAAGTGGGGAATGCTGGCGAGGCCCCAGGGGCTACGGACTGTGTACTAGGAGCCAGCCCTAGTAAGACTCCAGTGCCTAGGCCTGGAGTGGAACCTGTTGATACCAAGAATGCAGAAACTGATGAGGTCATTTATGACGCACGGACTATCGAGGCGATCGAGGCAAGAACTGTTGATGCTACTTGTGAAGTGCTGAGTAGCAATGTGTGTAATGATACAGATAATGTTGATGTTTTATGTGATGTCCCAAAAGACAATATATGTAGGGCTGATAATGCTGCTGTCATATGTGTGGTGCTACATAATGCTGTGTGTCATGTGGACACTCCGTCAGCTGCAGGAGTAACCAGCGGCGCTCGCTGGGCTGCAGCAGGTGGACTGTCCACTGAAGGGGCAGATGGCACTAGGCCAGATCCTTCCCCTTCAGATGGTTTCCAGACCAAAGGTGATGTGGTTTATGATACGTGTAATGTGGACGCTCCCTCCGCTGCAGTGGTAACCCGCAGCGCTAGCGAGTCTACAGCAGAGGGACTGTCCACTGAAGTGGCAAATGTTGCTGGGTCAGCCACATCCAATCCGGAACCTGGCCCTGAGGGCCCAGGAGCCTCTCCGTCTGCAGCCTTCCTAGAATGTGTGACAGGCAGCACTGAGCTCTCTGGGGCTGTTCAATTTGACAGCAGCCTGGAAGAGCTCAGGGGGCTAGCCAGCAGGTCACCAGCTGGGAGGGGCGGGCTGGGAGGGTTCTGGGAAGTTATTCCCTCGGAGCTGTCCGAAGGGGAAGAGGCAGACCAGCAGATAATCGATCCCCAAAGGGACCGAGAGATAGCTCCTGCCACTATAGAGAAAGTGCGTGTAGCGACGGTTGGAACCCTCCCCCAGCTGCAGCACTGTCTCTATGGTCGCGAATTCACGGTTGTCACTGACCCTCATTCCCCTGGTTGGTTACGTCAGGTTGTCAGGGGCAATGACACATTGCAGCAACCTGACCTAGCTTTTCAGTCCTGTAGCTTGGAGCTAAGGAATTACCCCCCCAGGCCCGGCCGTCAGTGTCGGCTTTGGCAGGACGATTCGTTAGAATCATCTGCCGGCGCCATTTGGAAGAGGGGGCGTGTCAGGAAAATACTGAGGTGCTTATGATGTAAGGATAATATTTTAATCTGCCTGTCTGACTGCTATGTACTGTACTTCAGATGCGTATGTATGGGTCATCATCTGGCTTTGGGGGAAGCTGTACTTGTCTGTGTGACAGTGTGGAATACAATTACCCTCAGTTCCTGGGAGAGCAGGGAGCTAATTAGAAGCCCTATTGTCCCATTATACCAATCAGGACATAGTCAGGGAACTTCAAAGACCTACATTTGCATCTAAAGAGGACTTCAGTGAATAATGCTTGGGGTAATAAGACAATGGCAGAAGTGAAGTGTGTTGAAGTCCTTTTGATACCATTTGCTACCTGTGGAAATTGAATTATTGGTGGAGGTGCAACCTCCTTATCTTTGATCAGCTAGGAAGTACTGTCAACAATGGGGTTGTCACCTGTAACGTGGACTAGGGAAATCTTTTCATGTATGTGGGCTATTGTACATTTTTCGCAGGTGGATGTTAGATCTCTGGAGATCCAATTATGACTGAGGATGTAATTAAATCTAGCTTCCCCCCCCCCCCCCCCCGTCCACACAGGCTTACAGCCTCCAGGCGTATTTCATAGTATAAAACCGCAGCTAGGATAGCCACAACTTGTAGTTCTTGGAGGTAGCTCACACGGCTAGAACAAACCTGGTTCCTGACCAGAAGTGCGAACCCCCCGCAACAACACCAGATCGATACGCTGGTACGTTTATTTCCCGTTTATTTTGGTAAGCAAAATCGCTTTGTGTGTTATCTTTGTAACTTTTATCTTGTAACATTTTTACTTAGTTTTTTTTGTAATCTTTTTGTATATATTAAGTTCTGCATTGTTCTATGTTTTTCTAGAATATTAAATTATTATTTAATAAGTTTGACTTCTGCCGTACTAAACTAACACTCATAGCCTAGAAGAGACTGAAGTGTAACCGTGTATAAGTTCATGCCTAATTGTACGCTTGAGCAACACTACCGTATGAAATTGTAATTGCATTGTGTGTGGGGGCGTTTGTCATACGTTGGCCTAAGCGCGCAGCTGACCCAACGTACGAACAACGCCAGTGCGAGTAGCGACAGCAGAGTGGCTAACAGTATCGTTCGGAACGACTGTTAGTGGGTCTTTGCTTCACGACAGTGTAAGATTGCAACTGTGTGTGTGTGTGGGTGCGTGGCGTTCCCGTATTTGGCCTAAGCGCAAAGCTGACCCAAATACGAAAACGCAGATTGCGTATTGAGCACTCGATAGCTGAGTGAACGTGTCTAGCAACGCTAGTGGTGGCAGTGGGAAGTGTTTGAGGGGTTCCAGCCTTGGTTGTAGCTTAAATAAGGCTGTTCCCCGCTTAATCTGGTCAAACCCGCAGTCGGGAACCGTATACGCAGGCGTGCCGCGGGCCGGTTCCTGACAGTACCCAGGCTTAAAGGATGTCCTAAAGCAGTCCAGGAAGGTGTGTGGGCATTTCTGGCAGTCTTACACAGCCATGGCATGCTTTGCCGATATTCAGTGGAGAAACAACTTGCCGGTGAGACGCTTAATTTGTGATAGCCTGACTCGCTGGAATTCGACCCTCCTGATGTTCGACCGCCTGCTACAACAGGAGAAAGCCATCAAACAGTATCTCTACAACTACAGTCAAAGGACACAGTCTGGAGAGATGGGGATGTTCTGGCCGAAGTACTAGACACTCATGCGAAATGCCTGCAGGCTCATGCGGCCGTTTGAGGAGGTGACAAACCTGGTGAGTCGCAGTGAAGGCACCATCAGCGACTTGTTCTCATATGCCTTCTTCCTGGAGCGTGCCGTGCATAGAGTGGTGGATCAAGCTGTGGAGGAGCGTAAACCAGAACAGGAATGGGAGGAAGAGTTGTGGGATCAATTCTCAGCAGAAGCAGATGATTCCTCAACACCTGTGGCAGCACAGAAGGGGGAGGAGGAGGAGGAGGAAGAGTCGTTTGGGGAAGAGGAGTTAGATGATGAGGAAGGTGTTGTTTTGGAGGATGAGGCAGAAGAACAACCACAGTATGTGTCGCAGGGGGCTTGTGTTGCTCAACTTTCCCGTGGTATTGTTCGTGGTTGGGGGGAGGAGGAGAACTTAGCTGACATCACTGAGGAAGAGCAAAAGGAAATGGATAGTACGTCTGCATCCAACTTTGTGCAGATGGCGTCTTTCATGCTGTCCAGCCTGTTGAGGGACCCCCGTATAAAAAAACTCAAGGGGAATGAGCTGTACTGGGTGGCCATGCTACTAGACCCTCGGTATAGGCACAAAGTGGCGGAGATGTTTCCAAATCACCAGAAGGCAGAAAGGATGCAGCACTTGCAGAACACGTTGGCAACAATGCTTTACAATGCGTTTAAGGGTGATGTCACAGCACAACGCAATAAAGGTACCACTGCCAGTAATCCTTCTCCCATGTCCATGCAAGCAAGGACAGGACGCTCCAGCGATCTCATGGTAATGTCGGACATGCGGACATTCTTTAGTCCAACGCCTCGCCTTAGCGCTTCCAGATACACCCTCCACCAACGCCTCGACCGGCAGGTAGCCAACTACCTGGCCTTAAGTGTGGATGTAGACACTGTGAGCAGCGATGAACCCTTGGACTACTGGGTGCACAGGCTTGACCTGTGGCCAGAGCTGTCACAATTTGCCATCCAACTTCTGTCTTGCCCTGCCTCAAGTGTCCTGTCAGAAAGGACCTTCAGCGCAGCTGGAGGCATTGTCACTAAGAAGAGAAGTCGCCTAAGTCAAAAAAGTGTTCAGCACCTCACCTTTATCAAAATGAGTAGTAGCAGTAGGGTATTGTACCGTGTTGGCCATGACTAAAAGCAAGAAGGTTTAAAACTATAGCCTATAAATGGTATTATCCTGATTTAAAACTGAATGAGGCAAGGATCCCGGAGGGCTTCTGCCCGCCTGAAGACTAAAGGCTCATACACACGTCAGATAAAAGTCTTTGGAAAATGAAAGATCACACACCAATTTTACCCCCTTCCATGTAGTATGAGAGCCATACTCTACACAGTCTATTCTATGGAGCTGCACTCCCCATCAGATAAAAATCTTTGCAAGATGCTGCACACACAGATGCTGTACACATGCAACTGATCAGTATCTGCAAAAGATCAGTTCCTGCAAAAGATCCGTTACTGCAAAGTGCATTCATAGTCTATGATATCTGCAGATCTCATACACACCTTGTTTAACGGACAATTATCTGTTGACCAGATCCACCAAGTTGGATCTTCAGATCGGCAGATAATTGTCTGATCTGCAGATGAATGTCTGTTAAACAAGGTGTGTATGAGATCTGCAGATATCATAGACTATGAATGCACTTTGCAGGAATGAATCTTTTGCAGGGATTGATCTTTTGCAGATACTGATCTGTTGCATGTGAGCAGCATCTTTGTGTGCAGCATCTTGCAAAGATTTTTATCTGATGGGGAGTTCAGCTCCATAGAATAGACTGTGTAGAGCATGGCTCTCATACTACATGAAAGGGGGTAAAATTGGTCTGTGATCTTTCATTTTCCAAAGACTTTTATCTGACGTGTGTATGCACCTTAAGTCAGTCCCTGCACACAGCATCTCTGCCTGCATGCCGTGTGACTGCCTGCCCCATGACTAATTCAGTCCCCACACAGCATCTCTGCCTGCAGGCCGCTTGACTGCCTTCTCTGCCACCACCAACAGGGTCCAGGACTCCAGGCGGATTCCTGAATTTTTAAGGCCGCTGCTAGCAGCGGCCGCTATAATAATTTTTCTGGTGCGTGTACAAACCTGCCTAATTTCTCTGGCTGCACTGCAGCTGCAACAACAAAACAAAAGGCATGTACATGTGACAAATCCCCTTCGTGATCGTTACCTTGCCGCGGTGAAGGGGCTTGCGTATCACAATGAAGCAATGACCGCCAGCTATATGAGTGTCTCGGGGGGTGACACACCAAAGATAATAAGGTTGTTGCTTCATTGTGGACAGACCAAATTTGATCAGCTGGACAGTCACTGTTGTTCTATCATTGAGCTACCACAGCGCGGCGACCATATGGGCTTGAAAACCGCCATGGCCTGCACTCTGGCCATGGTGCGCACCAGTCCAGCAGTGCCAGCACGGCCGTCACTACACAAACAGCTGTTTGCGGTGCTTTACACAGTCAGTTTGGTGTGTCAGTGTGAAGCAGTACTCTAATTACACTCTCTGATTGATGTATACACATGCAAGATGTTTTAAAGCACTTTAGGCCTGCAATTTAGCATTCAATGTGATTTCTTAAAATGCTGCTTTGCGTTAAATCCAGATTTTTCCCCGGGACTTTTGGTGTCTATACCGCTCTGCCATGCAAAAACTCAGATGTTAGACCCCTCGAAACATCTTTTCCATCACTTTTGTGGCCAGCATAAATGTTTCTAGTTTTCAAAGTTCGCCTCCCCATTGAAGTCTATTGCGGTTCGTGGAAGTTCGCGCGAACCGAACTTTGGCGGAAGTTCGCGAACCGAAAATCGGAGGTTCGGGCCATCTCTACTTATCAATCCCTGCCATGTACTGATGAGGACCAAAAGTCCGAAACAGGCTGTCTACATGTGGGGTTGATATGGCTGTGTAAAATTTAAAACTATAGGCTTGCTTTATACCAGCGATTCTGGATGCTTGTCTGGCTTACCAAGGGCGAAAAGGGATAACTTGCATATTCAGTAGTAGTGCATTGTGGGTAACCACAAATGTTCACTTATAGCTGAATTATTGCAGATTTCCTTCTGTTTTAAAAGGACAAAATACACCAAGCTTCGCTTTTTTTTGTAGGAGGGCTTTTTCGTCCCTTTTATCCCCCTATACATTCCTAGTAGTTTGGGTCACTCTGAGCTGCTTGGTTACTCTGTAGATAGTATTCAGTGTTAAAATCTTGCACTTTAGCTGCATCAGGATTACAGACTTTTCACGGTCCTCGTATATAATTTTACATCATAATTATTAAGGAACTATATGAACAATGTGGTATCATTCCTCCCTATATAGTAGATCCCCAAGTAAAGTGTATCCACTCATTGATATCAGCAAAATTTTATATTGGAATATTCAACTCCGTCTTCACTGTTCTCTAATACTTAACACCAACACTAACCTGAAAACTATGCCTTAAGGGGAATATCCAAGCAATTAAAAACAATCTACTTACCCAGGGCTTCCTCCAGCCCTTTGCAGCCGACATGTCTTGTGTCGCCACAGTGGCGCTCTCGCAGGTACAGTAGAGGTTAACCTCGCGAGGTCAGCCTCTGCACCAGCAGGGACCCCGGGCCGGCGGCTGAGAGCAGAACTGTGGCGTGGGACGTCGGCTGCAAGGGGCTGGAGGAAGCTCCGGGTAAGTAGATGGGTTGTTTTTTTTTATTTGCTCAGACATTCCCTTTAAAGGAATTATCGGCTAAAATTAAAAAAAATGTGCTTTACTCACCAGGGGCTTTCTCCAGCCCCTTGCAGCCGACTGTCCCATGCTGACCGCACCGCTCTCCGCCACCATCCCGGGCTCCCCGCATGGTGCAGAGGCCGACCTCAAGGTCTTCCTTACTGCACCTGCGTGAAGCGCCGCTGTCAATCAAGCCCATGTTGTCTGCGTAGTAAGCCAATATCCAATATTTTATTTGGAAATAAAGGTGCAAATTTTCAGTTTTGTGTCCATCACTATTTACAGGCTCATAATTTAAAAAAATAATAGTAATATACCCTCTTGACATGCATATTAAAAAAGTTCAGACCCTAAGGTAACTATTTATGTTTTTCTTTTTTAATTGTAATTTTTAAATTTTTTTGTATTAGTAGTTTTATTAGGGTGTTTTTAGAAGTGTGGGAGGTAAGTACTTAATTATATATGTAAGTGTGGTTATGTTTATTTAAAAAATTGTATTTAGGTGTCATTTACTTTGGCCACAAGATGGCCTGAGGGGACGTGTAACTTAGAATGATCGTAGCTTCTCATAGTAGACACCAAGCTAGTATAGAAAATGCAATATAATAAGGAGGTGTGAGTTTCAATCAGATATTTTTTCAGATTTGTTTTATTTATTTTTCATGTATCCTCCTACCCTCCTGCATAGTGCAAAGTATGTGTGCCTGATAGCCAATTAATCTTTTTATAATTCGACATCATTAAAAAAACAAAAACATTATGAATAATTGTGAATGTAAGTATTTTAGCAGAAGTTATTTGGGTAGATAGTATTCCCCTTACTAAGGTTAAAAGTATGTTTGTATTAAACAAGCTTCCTAAAATATTTTTCTGTTGGTGCAGACAACCCTTTACAACATATGTTTATGACTTTGTCTTAGCAGAGGTTTTTGAAGTACCTTAACAGAATCCGGATGTCCTGGCTGTTTGGGGGTTATACGGGTCTGTTCTGAAAGTAAAATTCCTTAGGGTTTACCTCTTGCTGCTGCCTAGAAGATCAGACTTGGATATCAGATTTTCACCAGAAAATATAAAATTTTATGAGTATTATAATAATCTTTACAATTAGCAATAAAGTATAGGGCCACGATAAAATCTTAAACTTTCTAAATATGTTTAACATGCCTTCACTTTCAGAGAGCGAAAATGATCATTTATCCAAACCACTTACTAAACAAGAGTTGATTAAGACTATAAGATATCTTAGAAAAGGAAAAAGGCCTTAACAGTTTTACAACAGAATTGTATTAAACATTTATAAAAAATAAATTACCACGCATCTATTAGATTTACAAAATGATATTAAATCAATTGGACATTGTTGGCATGATAAATTAAGCTAGTTTTTTTTTCTTTCTCCTAAGACAACACAATTTGTCAAAATGAGATACAGTTGTGTTCAAAAGTATTCAACCCCCACTGAAATTAAGTGTTTTGGCCAGTTTGACATTGATTTTGATCATTTCAGTTATCTTGTTTACAATTAAATCACAGAGGCACTTGTAAGTTAGACAAATATAACATAACATTTATAATGAAATAACCACAAATGTCTTTTCTGTGCTCACATCATTATCAGTTTTATTCAACCCCCAAGTGACATTCATTCTTAGTACTTAGTACAACATCCTTTTCCAGTTATAACAGCTTTTAAACGTGAAGCATAGCTTGACACAAGTGTCTTGCAGTGATCTACGGGTATCTTAGCCCATTCTCCATGGGCAAAAGCCTCCAGTTCAGTCACATTCTTAGGCTTGCGTACTGCAACTGCTTTCTTCTTTAAGTCCCACCAGAGGTTCTCAATCAGATTTAAGTCTGGTGACTGCGATGGCCACTCCAAAATGTTCCAGCCTTTAATCTGCAACCATGCTCTAGTGGACTTGGAGGTATGCTTGGGATCATTGTCCTGTTGAAAGGTCCAGCGTCTCCCAAGCCTCAGGTTTGTGACGGACTGAATCACATTGACCTGTGACGTTACTTCCCTATATACGAACATACCACATGCCTTCGGACTTACCGCCTTACAATACTACCTTCAATTAAATCCACTGATGTCCAAAACACAACAGTCCTTCCTTTTACATTGTACAGAGTTCATTCTACACAATAATGTTTTTACTTTTCAGGACAATATTTACCAACAGGTCAGTGGTGTTTCAATGGGGAGTTCTTTCTCCCCTTCTTATGCAAATTTGGCCATGGGGTACCTAGAACAAATCAAGATGTACAATAACAACCCGTTTTCCAAGAATATCATCTTTTACAAACGTTATATTGATGATTTAATCTTTATATTGGAAGGCCCCGCAGATCTAATCCCCTCGTTTGTTGATTTCCTAAATACCAATCCAGCAGGTTTACAGTTTACTTCCCATCCTGATCCCAACTCCATAGAATTTCTAGATCTTGTCCTATACACAGATTCCACCCACATAAAAACCAAGACTTTTTTCAAACCCGTTGATGCAAATAATTATATTCACTACCACAGCTTTCATCACCTTCCCTGGACAAAGAACACCCCTTACAGTCAATACAGAAGGATTTATCGCAATTGCACAGATGTACAGGTATACAACACCCAATCCAAAATCCTCACAAAAAAATTCTCAGATCGCAAATACCCTAAAAAACTACTACTAGACGCATATCACAAAGCAAAAACTCATAACCCCCCACCACTAGTTTCCGATATCCCAACAGACAGCACACCTCGTTTCATTACGAAGTATAGTTCACAACACTCTTCCATACGTAATATTCTCAGTAAGAGATGGGAAATCCTCCTACAAGATCCCCACCTTCGTTCAATTATACCCCCCAAACCATCCATCACCTTTAGACGTGCCCCGAACCTCCGTGGCCTATTAGCCCCCAGCAAACTACGCCAACCACACACAGACCCTGCCCGCAGTCCTACCAGCACACCGAGAGGCTGCACCGCTTGCAACCACATAAGATGTTCTGCTTGTAAATACATCCACCAGACCACATCATTTCGCTCCCAGGTCACTAACACAGAATACAAGATCAAAGATTGTATCTCGTGCGAATCGAAATACATCATCTACATTATATCGTGCCCATGCCTGCTTCAGTATGTGGGCAGAACCACTCAACCCGCAAGAAACAGAATAGGACAACACAAAAGAAACATACTAAACAAATACCCTCTTCACAGCGTGTCACGTCACTTCACATCACATCACAATAGCAATCCCGACTTTTTTTTACATCACACTGATAGAAACCATTCCGCAAAACTGTCCAAATTCTTTTGAGCTCTTAAAATCACGTGAAATGTACTGGATACAAATACTCAAATCCCTAACTCCAGGCGGTTTAAATGAACAACTGGAGAAAATCTACTAATGAACCATCTCCACAGTCACTAAAGTCTCTTTTTATTCGTCCTCTCTTTTAACTTCAGCCTTTTATTTTAGTCTTATTCTAATTTTTTTATGCATCATATTAATTTTTTATGCATCAATTTCCTATCTTTATCTGTACACGTGAGATCATGCAGAAAAATGAAATGTTTTAATAGAATTAGAGAAATCTATTGTATGCACATAATTATTGAATGTTTGAATGTCTTACTGTTTCTATTGTTTTTATGTTGTCTTATGTATGCACAAGTTTTATCTGATTATATACTCCACTAGCATGGAAATTGGTGGATTTAATCACAATGACCAATATCAATTTCTGCTTCACCATTATTCATCTACATTTCCAATTAGCAATCCTAATTGTATACCAGCAGGGGCCGACATTGCTCCCCCTCCACAAGGACATGGTTCAATATTGTTATCAGAAACTTGTTTTTAAGCAAACTCCCACCCCCTGACATATTGTTGGCCCGGTGTATATATGTACACTCATATACATATATACATATATGATTGTATGTTCAAAACCTGAGGCGCTATACCACTCTCATATTGTTCAACTATATCCTTGCCCTCCACAAATATGGCTACCAGCAAGGCGCAAGAGAACGTGAGATTCTCTCACCGCACATGCGCAGAGGATCAGCAGACACACGAACTCCCTTCGCACCGCCTCTTTACGTATACAATGTGACGTTATGTCCGCATCACGCTATCCCTGCCCGCTCGTGTCCCATTGGCCGCCACGTCCACGCTCCACAACCACTTCCTTCTCTCCGCCCCACCCCTTCAACGTCACCAATTCCTCGCCGCCAACCCTATATCAACTAGTCACTTCCAACGGACCAATACAGAGGTGCCAAGCTCCGTTTGGACTCCGTACTGGTAAGTGACCTATCACCATGTTCGTTACACATTTTTCATCTCCGCACACCTACACTCAGTAATACCGACCGCTCTCTTTTCACCGCAGTTTTTATTTCATGCCGCATACCTATACCTAGCCACAGTTTCCGCCCACCTCATTTACCCCTCCTCTACCGCCTCTATCACACTCCCTCATCGCAATAACATCTACGCATACCCACACCGTACTCCCCTCTCCCTTCCCGCCTACCTTATTAACCCCTTCTCTATCCCCTCCTCCCCTCAAAAACTTGCCTCCCTCCTCTCTTCCCTCCCCCTTTCAAATCACATAGAAGTCCTCCGTAGACATCACCTATTCTTATGATTTATGCCAATAGCGCCTAAGTACCATCCCCTATCAATATAAATAAACTGTAATACCAAATCTTACCTATTTAACAAAATTAACATTTTGAGACCACAGAAAATCTGACACATATTCAAAATAGTTACTAAAAAATGTTTTTTCAATAAGGTACCCCCAATTTTTACCAGGTGTATCTCATGTAAGTCTATCTCTATGCATATGTTCAAGTTTGTTTTGGAAAATACCATGTGTATGATTAATATTTCTTGCCACATACGTTGTTCTGATTATGGCTTTGTATCTCTGTCATTTTTCAGTTGTTTGCTCCGGTTATTTATTGCCTGATGAAGCAGGATTTTGCCTGCGAAACGCGTTGCAACTTGTACTAGGAGTATGTGAATAAATTGCTGTTTTGACCATAATCGACAGTACTATTATCTGCTTTGGGGTTGGCTGGTCCACCACCGCATCCCGAATATTTTTAAACATTTTAGTGCATTTTATCCTATCGGCGCCTCTGCACAGCTCTACACATCCTGAACATTCTGTTTGAGTGTCCCCGTGTCATAAACCCCACTTCCCCACTGGACTAGAAAGGTTCTCTTTTTCATGGAGGGATCTGCAAGCACACCTGAACGGAGAAGGGGCTGCCCTGCTAATCCTCTGCTTCCAATACTCTTAGCTATAGACCACAAACAACCATATCAATCAAGGGTGTCTGAGTGAAGTCTGACTGGATTAGCCAGATGCTTTTTTTTTCAGATGGCTGATTCAGACCCTACCGCAACCAGCAGGATGCTGAGCAGTGAGCAACTGGTATTGTTTAAAAGAAAATAAATATGTCAACCTCCATATCCCTCTTACTTCAGGTGTACTTTAAATGGCCTAATCCAAATAATAAATTGGCATAAAATTAAAACATTTTTACTGTTTATTGATAGTCTTCATATTCCATATGCAACAATGTGAAAGCACTATGGCCCATATGATAGTAGCAAAAATGTAAAAATGGCCCATATGCAATTACATTTTTCACTTCGGAGATAATTTTTCATCTTTGATTTAGAATAACTTTTCAGCACTTTGTAATTTAGAAAGTACTAAAAAGTAGGTGAAAATGGACTATCAAAATTATTTTGAGCATTTTTTTCACTTTCAGGTGGATTAAAAGGCATTTTATTGAAAAGTTTACAAATATCACCTAGGAGAAAACATAGGAGAAAAAGTGAATTGCATATGGGCCCATGTTTGAGAAAGTATTTCTCTCAGATTCCTTTGAGTATAGGGAACCTCTTATTTCTCTATAGGCTTGTAAACTCTCACAGTGGTATTTGGGGCAAAAAACGATAAAATAAATCTCTCCTTTTTATTTCTAAAATAGTCTGTAAATTGAATAAGCATCACAGAGCAATGGCAGAATGAAAAAGGGCATTGAAAGCTATAACATTCTGACCAGCCCATCTATGCCTGCTCTAACTTGATCTAGATGCAATTAAAAAACTTCCTTGAGTTATACTATTAATGACAATACATATTTTCCCTTTCATAAAATCCTAGCTACAGTATATCTGCTGCTCAGTGCTGATCTAAACAATTAGACGACAAGGCAGGTTTGGGAAGAATTTGACTAGTACTGAAACACGCACAGCAACAGTAACCTCTTTTCTCATTTATATTTTTATTTATGTGTTGTTTATTTCTCATTTATCTTTATTACATTCTTATGTGGTTTTCTTTGCATTAGTTCAATAGTTCATAAGTAAGTGTTGCTCCTGAGCAAATAATTTCAGCTTAGATATTGTTGCAGTAAAGAACATTAAACGAGCATGAAGAACTTTATACACTGTGTTATGGCTTTTTAACTATGTAACGCTTTGACTCATAATTTATGAGATGCTGTAAATGTAAGAAAATCTTTACATCTTAATACATTTGTTTTAAAATATATATGCCCTCATAAAATGTTTGTAAGACTTATCAATAAAAAACTAGAGTATTGTTGCCTGTTGGGCATCTCTCAAGTCAAGTCTGTTAGTGTACATGAAAGGAACCATTATTCAAGTTATAAAAACTTCATAACACTGGTTTGCAGTTAATGTTTTCAATCACAGCCATTATATCTTGCCTCACAGTACTCAGCGGCTATTTATAAACTCCCCTCTATCCCCATCCAGCTGGGTCATTCCCAAAATCCTGCTTGCTACTGGACAACATGTCTGACCTCCAATTGGCCCTTTGTAGTCAACAAAGCCTTTTCCAGTATAGCAGCTTCCCACACAGCAAGTGGAGGTGATGTCCAACGAGATGCAAATAATTCTGGCTTGCATGCAAATTGTATGCAGTTTGGAATTGGGACAATCAAGTTAATTTCCTGCCAGGTTTGTTTTGCCCAGTTCCTAACTGCATACAATTTGTATGCAAGCAAGGATTATTTGCATTTTATTGACCATCTCTAATAACTACATATACTGCAAGTTTGAGTAATGTTGGATGTGAGAGGTAGGTATGACACAATCAGTAAGTTGGAATGTGGGGAGGGCCTGCATGCCAACTACTTTTAGTCTGCTCAGCAAGAGGAAGTTCATTTTGATTACAATAAAGGATTTTCCACTCTATCACAAGAGTCTATTGAACTAATGTTAGAAAAATCAGTTAACCATAGTATGCAATCAGATTAAAGATCATACAAGAACATGCTGAGTAAACAACTCAAACCATACAAATTAAATGCAAATTGTATGTAGCTTGGAATGGGACACATTAAATGTACTTTCTATCAGGATTATATGTGGTTCTTAATGATTATCTAAAGCAGAGGTACCCACACTTTTTCAGCTTGCATGCTACTATGAAAATTACTAATTGAAAATAATCTGCCAGGTAGAATCTACCTACAGTTTCAAGCCACTGCAGCACATTCACAGCAGCAGTCCATTAGGGCTTGTTCATAGGACGTTTTCAGCTTTTTTTCGACCATGTGCGGTTTTTAAAAACGTTCCACGACCGATTGGACAATGAATGTCTATGAGAAGGTTCATATCAGCGCGGGTCATGCGTTGTGCGGCGATTTGAGGCGATTCCTCCTCAACGGAAAGTATAGAAGAAACGCAAAAAGCTCACAAAATCGTGATTTTTGTAGTGATTGCATTTGCGTTTTTAAAAATAAATACATTGTATTTATTCTTTTCTGGGTTAAAGAGTTCACTTCCTGACTTGTGTCAGGGAGTGAACTACAAAACCGCTTGGAAAAAATGCTTAGAAAACCATTAAGCACAAAAACGAATCGCCCATCCAAGCAACGGGAATCGGAAGAAAAAGACATCTCAATAACAGCCCAATGCGGACGGACACACAAGCTGAACACAATGTGAACAAGGCCTTAGTGATAACTACAAGCCTCCAAATAATTACATGCATATCATAGAGTACTGCTAATAAAGCCAAATAGAACAATGCTTGTCTCAATATCATGCTTACAATATCTTGGTCAGTGTCTGGCAAAATTGTAATCAGCAGTAGCACCAAAATGCTCTGCACCTTGCCACATCATAATACTCTACACTGCTGAGCAAAACTTCAGTACAGCATATCGCACTAAGCTCATCCAAGTTAAAGAGACAGAGTACAACGCGTACGTCGCTCAGGCGGGCGAGGTGAGATCCACCCAGAAGTCCTTTGTGGTCTACTGGTAGATCACGATCTACCTAATGGGCACCTCTTTTTTCTCATTACTTGTAAGTCTCTTTATAGAGCCCATAGCAGCATCTATCAGTTAATGGGAACATATACGATATATACTTTTTTATAAATTATACTTTATTGACAATAGCAGAAGCAGAAACATTTATTTCCTCAAAATTTTATCAGTTTCTTTTACAGTAGGCAAATGTATTTTTTTTTTACATTAATGTAAGTCATTTAGAGGTACTAAATTTTAATCTAAGTAGATGGTTGGTCTAAAAAAAAGTCTCTTATTCTGTCAGTTAAAATGGAACACTTATTCTTTGAAACACTAAGGGCCCATTTACGCTTAATCAGTTAGTGTGCATTTGTACGCGTTGGTACGCATTTTTTTCCATAGCAGTGCATCGGGAAGAAGATTTCAATTAAAACGCGTTAAGTGTGAAAGGTGCCATAGGAAAATATGGGCATTACTCTGAAAATCAGTTTTCTTTCAGTTATAACTGAGAGCAACTGATTAAGTGTAAACAGGGCCTAGGTATGCACAAAATGATGCTTACAATTACTTTTACCTCATAAATATTTATTTTACAGCTCTTGAAGCACCTCTAAAAGCTGATTTAAAAAATCTATGTATGAATTGTTTATCTATATACAGTACTTTGGATCCACTATATATCACTTTAATTAGTAATGTTTTAATTACATTTTAGCTTCCAGCTATTCATACGTCAGATATGTATTCTAGATCCCACTGAGGATAAGTGGTCTTGACAAACAACCAATAGTACTACAAAATATGGTGCAGTTAATCAGTTGTGATACTTAGTGAAACCTCTTCAAAGCCGAAGATAGTTATTATCAATGAGGTGGGCATAACTGAGCTCAACTGACCAAGTGAGAGAGAAAATAATTATAACATGTATCCGATTTCTGGATCCTCTTCTCTCTAGAGATGGCCGAACGGTTCGCCGGCGAACGGTTCCCGGCGAACTTCCATGGTTTGCGATCGCGGCGAAGCGGGAACTTTTCCGGAAGTTTGGTTCGCCCCGATAGTGCACCATTAGGGTCAACTTTGACCCTCTACATCACAGTCAGCAGGCACATTGTAGCCAATCAGGCTACACTCCCTCCTGGAGCCACTCCCTCCCTTATAAAAGGCAGGCACCGCCGGCCATTATACTCACTCGTGTGCCTGCAGTAAATAGAGAAGGGACAGCTGCTGCAGACAGAGCAGACTCTCATAGGGAAAGATTAGTTAGGCTCTTGTACTCTTCTTAGCTTGCTCCTTGCTGATTCTTATTGCTAAAATAGCACCCCGCAACCGCTCTTTTGAGAGCTAATCTTGTTCTTATGATCTATTTTTTTTCTGTGGGTGTCCCACTGACACTTGTGTTGCTTAGACAGCCTTGATAATTCATACTGTGTGTGTGCCACTGCCAGCCAGGCCCAGCACATTCAGTGACTACCTGCTGTGAGTGTGACAGGCAGCTGCACATTGTAATACCCAGTACTGCATATACCTACCTACCTGTTGTTCACAGTGCACCCACCTACCTACGTGAGTTGCGCACATGCAGTGTCACCGTGCCTGTCCGCTACCTGTCTGTTTGTGACAGGTGCACATTGTAATACCCATCACTGCATATATCTACCTACCTGTTGTTCACAGTGCACCCACCTACCTACGTGAGTGCACGCAGTGTCACTGTGCCTGTCCGCTACCTGTCTGTGTTTGACAGGTGCACATTGTAATACCCATCACTGCATATACCTACCTACCTACCTGTTGTTCACAGTGCACCCACCTACCTTTGTGAGTGCACGCAGTGTCACTTTGCCTGTCCGCTACCTGTCTGTGTGTGACAGGTGCACATTGTAATACCCATTACTGCATATACCTACCTGTTGTGTTCAGTGCACCCACCTCATCACTGCATATACCTACCTGTTGTGTTCAGTGCACCCACCTACCTACGTGAGTGCACCCAGTGTGATATACCACTCTGTGCATACCTGGTAACTGCACCTGTGTGACTGCACATTGTATTTGTCAAGTCAGTGCATACCTTTCACTTCACCCCCCCCCCCCCCAATATGGACAAAACAAAAGGCAGAGGCAGGCCACCTGGCAGGTCTGTTTGAGGTCGCGCAGTCGTGCGGCCCTCGACCAAAGTACAGTGTTCAGAAGAAGGCATGTGCCATGTGTCAGGACGTAGTTGACTATTTAACACAGAACACCTCATCTTTATCAGCTTCCGCATGGAAACGTGAAATATCTTCCTCCTCCTGCTCTGATTCTGGCACCCCACTTAACACTCAGTCGGCCGCCACCACCAAAGTGCCATCACCCCAGGGCTCAGCGGTGTGGACATTTTTGTGTGTGTCTGCCTCAGATGAGAGCAATGCCATCTGTACTCTCTGCCACCGAAAATTGAGCCATGGAATGACCAAGACCAGCGTTGGGACAATTACCTTACGAAGGCACATGATTACAAAGCACAAACTGCAATGGGATGACCACCTGAGGAAACTTCAAGCATAGTAGTAGCAGTAGTAGTAGTAGTAGTAGTAGTACTACTGCTACACCTGAGGAAAAGCAGCACACAAAAGTAAAGCCACACACCACAGTGGAAGATACCAGTCAGCAATCTTTTCTCAAAAAAGGTGATACCTAAACTGTACCGTGATGTTGAAAGGCAAGTGGTGTCATCTCTGGCACACAGCGTTGGGTCAAGGGTCCATTGGACCACGAATGCCTGGTCTGCAAAGCCTGCTCAGGCCTGCCCGAAGACTAAGTCATTCCCCACACACAGCATCTCTGCCTGCATGCCGTGTGACTGCCTGCCCCAAGACTAAGTCGCTGCCCACACAGCATATCTGCCCGCAGGCCACTTGACTGCCTTCTCCGCTACCACCAACAGGGTCCAGGACTCCAGGCAGATTCCCAAATTTTTAAGGCTGCTGCTAGTAGCGGCCGCTATAATAATTTTTCTGGTGCGTGTTCATGCCTGCCTAATTTTTCTGGCTGCACTGCAGCTGCAACAACAAAACAAAAGGCATGTACATGTGCCCATTCCCCTTTGTGATCATTACCTTGTCGCGGTGAAGGGGCTTGCGTATCACAATGAAGCAATGACCACCGGCTATATGAGTGTCTCGGGGGTGGCACACGAAAGATAATAAGGTCGTTGCTTCATTGTGGACAGACCAAATTTTATCAGCTGGACAGTCACTGTTGCTCTATCATTGAGCTACCACAGCCCGGCGACCATATGGGCTTGAAAACCGCCACGGCCTGCACTCTCACCATGGTGCGCACCAGTCCAGCACGGCCGTCACTACGCAAACAGCTGTTTGCGGTGTGTTACACAGTGAGTTTGGTGTGTCAGTGTGAAGCAGTACTCTAATTACACTCCCTGATTGATGTATACACATGCAAGATGTTTTAAAGCACTTTAGGCCTGCAATTTAGCATTCTATGTGATTTCGGCCCTGAAAACGCTGCTTTGCGTCAAATCCATATTTTTCCCCTGGACCTTTGCCATCTATCCCACTCATCCATGCAAAAACTCCGATGTTAGACCCCTTGAAACATCTTTTCCATCACTTTTGTGGCCAGCATACATTTTTCTAGTTTTCAAAGTTCGCCTCTCCATTGAAGTCTATTGCGGTTCTCGGATGTTTGCGCGAATCAAACTTTTGGCGGAAGTTCGCGAACCGAAAATCGGAGGTTCGGGCAATCTCTACTCCTCTCACTGATCTTACATTTTTTCCAATTAGCAAAACAAAACAAATCGATCACCTTTTCCACATGGCAGGGCTCTGGCCCTTTTGAGAACCAAAGCCTTTTTCTTCAATTTTCTTCCTTGATCAGTGTAATCTGCTCACAGTGATCACAGGGTCAGGAGCCAGTGAAATTTTTACCTGCTGTCATTAGTTGTGTTTAGCGGCAATGGAGAAGCAATAGTAGCGGGAACCCACAGAGACTGGATATTGAAATCTACACCCTGGCATCGATGAGAGGCTCAAAACAGGGCATAGATTTTAAGTAGCTACATTCAGAAGAGGTTAAAGTACCACTTACACATTACATTTCTTAGTACATTGGTCATGATAACACTGACTGTACCAGTGGATGATGTAAGCTTGTGTACCAGTGTCTCTGCCTATATTATTAAAAAGTAGTAAATAGAAAAACCTGTTTGATTATTTTCATTTTAATGACTACTCCATGTTTATTAGTTCTTTTTTTAATGCATTACTTTTTGTTTTTCATGAAGGAAGCCAGCAGTAATAACATGACAGTTGCTCCAGTTTTAGTTTTCAAAACCAAACAAATCTTCAAGGAGAAGCAGGTAGTTCACATTCTTTACTGCACTGGTTGTAGCTTGTCCACTCCATTCAGCATCAAACTGAAATAAAATAACAACAGTACTTACATATGAAAATATGAAAAATGTAGATGTAGGCATACTGAGTCTGTTAAAATAGCCTTGTAGTGATTCTATGCTGGCAGCTGATAATAAATATAATGTCACATTCTAAACCAAGGCAGTTTCTGACTTATTTGGTACCCTAGAAAAGAAACCCTGTGCTCGCCCACCCCTTCTAACACCCCCCCCCCCTTCCCTCCCGCATAAACATACATGCTATATGCTATATGAAGGGACATGTATATATATATATATATATATATATATATATATATATATGCCCAATATAGTCATCCATTTCATGAATCAGTTCTTAAATGGATCAATTTTTGAATTGTCCAGTGTGAACTGGTCCTTATGCTGACCTGGCATGTTATTGGATTGTACTGTACAAGTCTTAATAAGAATTTGTTTCAAATGTTTTGTAAGCCTTACCAACCTTTCTGCAGCATTTATTTAGAAAAAATAATTTCACAGAGCATTCTTACAGGTCCTTCTGCATCCAGGCTTATTTTTATAGAATCACTACTGAAGTGACCTTAGCCCCACCACCTCTGTCCCACCTAACCATAATCCAGTTTGTCCATTAGTGTAGAGGGTAGTGTAGAGGGATGAGGTGTGGGGCAGCATGGGTACTACGGTCATATGCCAGTAACAGGAATTACAGGCACAGAAAAATCTGTCAGAGCTCAGTAGCCTCATTTTTACTACTACTACTGTAGATACTGTGGTAATACCGCTTAGAATTCAGTGTCACATTAATAAATTCTGTGTCAAGTTTGACTCAAATTCACTTTGAAACGTTACATCCATCAGAAAAAACACTAAGGCTTCATCATACCTCCAAACTTTCTGACATACGAAAGAGGGACATCTTAACACATGCTCCTGATTAACATTGAGTCACGCCCCCAACACACACCCCTAGTTATGTATACTATGAATAATTTATAGTAAAATACATAAAATAAGCTATACACCAATTAAGGATCAGAATGAAGAGTCACATGGGTACATTTTAGTAGAGAAATACATCTATTAGAGAGATGCAGTTCCAAAATTGTCCTTCCGAAAAAGGGATAGTTATGAGCTTTATCAGTGTGATATAATTCCAGTACATCAGCCCTACTTAAAGGGAAACTTGAGCCTAAACAAAGATACTGTCATTAAGTTACATTAGTTATGTTAATTAGAATAGATAGGTAATATAATTTTTTACCCACCCTGTTTTAAAAGAACAGGCAAATGATTGTGATTCATGGGGGCTGCCATCTTTGTCATGGGGGCAGCCATCTTTTTGGTTGAAAGGAGGTGACAAGGAGCAGGAGACACAGTTTCAACTGTCCTGTGTCCTGATAACCCCTCCCAGCTGCACACGCTAGGCTTCAAATGTCAAATTCAAAATGTAAAAAAAAAAAAAAAATTTGCACCAAAACAGCAGAATGAGAGCAACAACATCAGAAATCCCATCATGCTTTGCACAGCATCAGGGGAAAAAAGCCCGGGCAGTTTTCTTCTGTGCAGCTAAAAATGAGGCTTGGATAAGAGAAACAAAGTTCTGATGCTGTGAAACTGTTAAAGAAACACCAAACCTTTTAAGTTCTGCTGAGTAGATTTTTAGTCCGGAGGTTCACTTTAACACTAATAAATCGGCTGCTTTTAAAAAATAGTGGTTTGTAGATTCTCTAGTGGAGGGCAAGTAGTAATATTCAGAATCATGTGATGGGTAAATAAATAAAAGTTAGACTCTAATGACAGGTGGTGAGGATCAGTAGATAGAGTTGAGCTATGTGTAACTCTGCCACTCGTATTCGAAACTTGCTGGCTGTGGCAGGGGGGTTAACTTACCCATGTCAATGCCAATAGCCAGTGCACTCCACGTTGCGTTCACTCACGTTCCATTTCACTCCCATGCTTCCAAAGCGCAAGTGAACGCAACGTGGCGCACATCGACTTTAGCCGGTGACATGGTTAAGATATCCCCCCCCCCCCCTGCTGCGGCCAGCAAGTTGTACTGATAATTTAGATTACAAGCGGCTTAGCTACACAGGACAACATTTTTTATCAACCATCATAAAATGCAGAAACAGGAGTGCAGCAATACCTAAACGGGCCACTGCACTGGTGTGCTACTCTGGATGGGAAGGCAGTGTGTTGTCATCTTCAGTAAAAGAAATGAGGAATTGGAGAGTACCAGCCAGGCCTGGATTTACATCACAGGAGCCTATAGGCACAGATGTCCTGCCACCCTAGAATTTGCACACCATGAACCTACAAACACCCATCAAACCGCACCGTAAGTGTGCTGGCTGTCCCAGCTGTCACTTCTCTGTTACATCCTTTGCCTGTCATAGGTAGCTACAGGTGCCCCTTAGTATTAGCTAGCAGGAGCTATCCTCGCTAAATAAGTACAGTAGCTAAAGGTGTCTCCAATTATTAGGTAGCTAGAGGTGCCCCCAACTGAAGGGATATTTCATCAGTGAAATGCAGAGACCCTGGTGGGTGACCTCTCATTTACACTCGGCTCAGGTCTCTGCATAGGGAAGTAGGGGAGCGAGGCACTTGGGGAGGAAGCCTCCTTTCCATCTTCAGGCGCCTATAAGCACGTGCCTACAGTGCCTTGTGGTAAACCTAGCCCTAGTAAAAGCCTAGGCTTTATGCTTTATTCAATGAATGTGCACACAGCAAAAAATTATATTTGTATTGTAGGATACCCAGGCAAACGGCTGACATGGGTGGAAGCAGCTAACAGCTGCTTTGTGTAAAGAAAAAAAACACTTACAGCTTTTGGGGTATACATAGGAAGGTCAAAGACACTAAGCTTTTGCATGCTCTCCTACTGTAGATCTGTCCCTTACCTGTATACAACCAATTTCAATAGGAGAAGTGAAGAGTGCACTTGCATTCAAGGCAAAAAAATGATGTGTGTTTATAAATGTTGGCTACAGTTCACCATCTCGAGGGAAATTACATACATTGTCTTTACAAGCACTGGGGCATCTTAATATGTTGTAACTTCCAGTATTCTGTGAGTGTGTAAACAGAACAAGTTGGTGTTTCTAGTTTCTTTTACAGCTTACATTTATACTGTAAGGGACTTACCTCTGGGATCCAGCGACGTGGCCATCTCTGCCAAGAGTGGGTCGCGTCTTGGCACTTCCGCATGTCGGCAGCTGTCCTCCGCTGGTGAAGCGCGCACTGGGGATTGCTCTGCGCATACTGGTGGGCGGATGTCTCACTTCTCTTGGCCACAGTATGGCCTGAGGCAGAGACAGAGGTAGTGTCAGCTGACAGGATAGTCAGTTGACACATAGGCAGGGGTTTATGTAATAAATATAAATGTGGTGGATGATGACCCTGGCTGGGATTGAGCCCTGGTCTCTCACGTCAGAGGCGATGCTCTAGGCCAGTATGCTATAGCTGACACACAGGATGTTTTGTTGGTTAGTACTGGTTAGTCAGCTGACATTTATTGCCACCTGTGTCAGCTGATCTCTCTGTCAACTGACACTTAAACAGGATTATTGCCTGCAGGTGATTGGCTGTTGTGTGCATGTGGCCGGCCACTGATTGGATGCTGTCAGTATTTAAACCTTGCTGTGACAGTTGCATGTTGCCTGTGATAGCTCTAGCTTGCTGGTTGTTTACTGCCTGGTTTGACTTCGGATCCATTCTTGATCTCTCTTCTTGACCTCTCTTCTGCCTAGCCCTCCTGTACTGCAATATCTCTGTTTACCCGTGTATGATCTCAGACTGTTACTGGACTCTGCTACTCTGTATCCCTGTTTAGGCCTGGAAGTTTATTTGCTCACCCTGCCTCTCACCACTTGTTCAAGTGGGGGCGCGCCACATAGGGTGAAGGGTGTGGAGGTAGATTGAGGCATTAGAGCTGATTCATGAGTGGATATCCCTACAGACCTGACATATACACACTGAAGCCAACGTGGGCCACAAAAAAATGTGGAGCCCACGGGCCTTGAGTTTGACACATGTATATCACAGGAAAAGGATCCAGAAAGTGGCAGTTTTGGACATTGTACTTTTCATACACAGTACCTCTTACTTTAGATTTTCTTTAAACCTAACCATACAAACATACTAGTTTATGCATCTCAAACTAAATTCATATACTCATCTGGGCAACCTGTCACAAATTTAGATTTTCACAGTAATGTCTAAACGCAACTGATCAGGACATACATCAGACTGTGAATTGAAGACAATAGAAGCTGATACATGATATACAAATCCATGTTTTGATGAATTTCTTGTATGACTATACAGCCTATATAGCCTATTATACATCAGTCTGTTTCAAAAGTTAGAAATCCCCACTAATCTGTCAGATATCTGCATGTAGGTATTAAACAGAAAAGCTCTGATCAACTCAATCAATTTTTCTTTAATGATGACATTAGCTGAGCTTATTGTTTTAGCTTACCATAATCGGTGTGGTTTGTCTTACTGGACTTGGATTTTCCCTCCAGTTGAGGCCAGACACAAGTTTCACATAATTGATTTGGCCATCACTTTCTTCATGTCTGAACAAACCAAACAGCAGTCATTACATGCGTACATACATATGTATCAAGCGAAATTACAGTAGTCTCATATAAGTAATTTTATACTTGACAGTGGACATTGGCATACAGCCAACATGGAAACCAATGCACCTTACAAACACCAAGCTTCAAGTCTCCTTCGTTTTTGAACGTGATTTAGTATCAGTCCCAAAAACTGCACAAACTAAAACCACATGTTGAAACTGTGCAGTTGTTGCTTAGTGCACATATTAAGTTACATGTGCCGACATGGTGAGTTTGTTACACTGACGCGAGTCTGGTGTATCTTTAGACTGTTTTCATTCTATCATCACTTCTCATCTGTATCCCATTGACTCATGTTTTTTGTTATAATCTATGCCTTTACACAAAGAGAAAAACATTTGGTAACCTAGTCCCATTTAAATCACTTTACTTATAATATATGTTATGATTGTTGAGTAAACTGTGAAATAAAGTGGGGCTTCTGTATTAAATTCTGTCATAGAATGCCATGCCGGTTGCAGTTTTTAAGTCATACATATAACCCAAATTCTCCGCTTTCTAAAGGTGCGTACACACGCACTACTACAGAACGATCCACCTCATCAGTCTGCAGACAGACTGTACACACGCACTACTGTCGGGAGAACGACCGTCCACCGGGAGGGTCTGGTGGACCCGTCGTTCTCTGTAGTAGTGCGTGTGTATGCACCTTAAGAGGCACACAAAGTAAATATAATCTGTTAAAAGTACACAAAATAAATACACCAAAATCAAAAACATACCTACATGTGGATGAAGTGTATATCAGGTTCAAATTGAAAAGTTCTTACCAATCCCTCTCCGTGAATAGCCTGCAGGCCGCCGATCGCGGCTCGCAGGCTAACTGTAAACACAAGCGGAAATAATCCTCTTTGTTTACATTTGTACAACGCTGCTAACAGTAGCAGCGTTGTACTAGATCAGCAATCCCCAGCCAATCAGCGGCCGGGGATCACTGTCACGTGACAGGCAGGAGCCTGTTAGAGGCTGCACAGGACAGATCCATTCCTGTGCAGCCTCCGTTCTCTGGGTAAGGGAGGGAGGAGAGGGAGAGGGGGAATCCTGCGGTGGAGGGGGCTTTGAGGTGCCCCCCCCCCCCCGCCAACCACACGCAGGCAGGAGCGATCAGACCCCCCAGCACCTCATCCCCCTAGTGGGGAAAAAGGGGGGGGCAATCTGGTCACTCTGCCTGGTGTTTGATCTGTGCTGGGGGCTGTAGAGCCCACCCAGCAGAGATCAGCGAAATCAGCGCTGGTCCTTAAGGGGGGATAAAGGCTGGGTCATCAAGTGGTTAAAAGTGGTCTGAAACTCCGACATAACATTCAATAAAAATGTGTTTTCCTACTTTTTATTACTCATACAGTTATCATATTTGCTTTTGTGCATAAGTAATATTGTCTGTTAACAAATTACAAGTTTCCAAAGTGTAGTTTATCGTACCCTAAAAGCTGTCATTGCATTTTATTCAAATTGCTTTTTATTATATATTAACATCTTCTAATAAGCTATTCTGGAGTATGTGCACAGAGAGTTTCACAGAGGGCTCCTTTTCACCTGTTACATTGTGTTTACACACATTGTAACAACATTGAAATGTAAACAAAGATACTGTAATCTCCAGTTTGGATGAGGATTTGAAGCTGAATAGCAGGGCAAAGTGCTGTGTTTAACCATTTCAGTGATGTTCTACTAAAAAAAATTCTGGGATAGTAGCTTTCAAGCTGTGAGGAATCTTTTAGAGCAATGTAGAAATTCTGGCTTTCAGACCACTTTAACCATTTCAGCCGCCCAGACGTGATGCTCACGCCCAGGCGGCTGATCTGCTGCGGTGCCGCGCTTTGGTGCGTTCACGCGTGTGATCGCGGGTGCGCCCCCATGCCCCCGTGCTGTCCCCCGGTAGCCCTGGGTTCAGTGAACACCGATCCGTGTCCCCAGCAGAAAAACCAAAGCGCTCTAAATTGAGGCTTCAGTCTTTCTGCAAATAAAATTTTCCTCGTCCCCCTTGTGCTTCCAGTTAGTGAGAAGCACAAGGAGAAAAAAACTTAAGGTGGCCATCTTGTGGCCAAATAGTAAAACTACATTTACATATTTTTTACATTACAATTTACACATATAATAACATTAAAAATTAACTATTTCCCACACCAAAATATTACCCAAATAACATTTTTAATGGAAAAAAAATTACAATTAAAAAAACCAAAAAAAAACCAAATAGTTACCTAAGGGTCTGAAGTTTTTAAATATCCATTTGAAGGGGGTATACTACGAACATTTTTTTAATTATAAGCTTGTAAAAACAATGGACGCAAATTGGAAAAAATGCACCTTTATTTCCAAATAAAATATTGGCGCCATACATTGTGATAGGGACAAAATGTAAATGGTGTCATAACCGAGACAAACAGGCAAATAAAATACATAGGTTTTAATTATGGTAGCGTGGATTATTTTAAAGCTATAATGGACAAAAACTGAGAAATAATGAATTTTTTTCCATTTTTTTCTTATTAATCCTGTTAAAAATGCATTTATAAAAAAATAATTCTTAGCAAAATGTACCACCCAAAAAAAGCCTAATTAGTGGTGGAAAAAAACAAGATATAGATCAATAAATTGTGTTAAGAAGTGATAAAGTAATTAGCGAATGAATGGGAGGTGAAAATTGCTCTGATGCATAAGGTGAAAAATCCCCATGGGCTGAAATGGTTGAAGAGGAATTCAACTGAATATAACTTGATGAATAAAATTACTTATCTTTTGCAATATTCAATTACTCAATTGGGACTGTTTATTTATGTGACTCTACCTACTTTTCAAGTATAACTCGAAGGACATCATCAGGCAAAGGCAGCTTGAAGGCTTTGCAGATAGTTTTAGCTTCCTGGAGTGGAAGAAGTCCTTTCCTAAATGAAAAAAGGTTCAGTTTATTCAGATTAAATAAATAACATAGTTACAAAAATCAGTCCAATAAGCCTTGGATTCTGCCAATAAAAATCACTTTTGGTAGAAGAATCACTTTATTTTCTTGACATAGGTAAGGACAGATGTGTGTGATATTTACTTAGCAGAAGCCTTCTCTCTATTGTGCAGTGTAGGCAGCCATCATTTTCATCTGTTAGAATCTGTTCCGGAATGGTTTTTAATGTCAGTGTGAACCGGGCCTAAGATTTATTTGTAATAATTACCCAGCTAGGTAGTTAAAGAGCCACAATTCTGTACATTTATTTCTATACAATTAGGGTTTGGGGTTATTAGTGTAATACACAGTCATAAAATTCTGTTATTTAGTATATATACTTAGTTTCCCTTACATTGTCCACAAATACAGAAGTCTACAAAGATCATGAAACACCTACATCTACAGTATGAGGAATCTAACAAATGAAAAGAGAAATTAAGTATGTAATTAGAAAATAACATAACTTAAATTATATACCAAATGGAAGGAAATGTAATTTAATTTCTACAATGTCTCTTATGATACAAACATAAGAGGAAAACTAGAATCATTTTTTAGTTATTCTAACCAATCAAGGGCTAGAATCTTAGAGCCAATTGCAATGTTCAGTTATTAAACTGCTATTGGTAACGTTGCTCTTCTTGGAAAGCTTACATAAAGGCACACAACTTATTCACGACAGTTAAAATGTCAGTAAAGTACATGTGACATCTGTGACCAATCATTACATTATGATAGCATTAAATAGGTAAGAACTGTTGCTCCCCCAAACTGCTGTCAAAATGTCAGAACTGTGTGCAGGACAATCAAGCATAATAAAGAAACAGGTTTTGGGGCTCATTGTAACACAGTGGACATCCACCATGTTCCCTGGAAACAGACAACAAAGTGCTTCAGAGTCTTTGCCATTCTAACAAATTCTGACACCACATGGGGACACCAGCTGGGCGCCCTGCTTTGATCCAAGGTGGTCAAAGAGTACGTTTGCGGCAAGTCCTACTTCTACAATCTTTCATCACTTATTTTCTGTCATACTCGCGGGCCATAGTTTACCAGTGTTCGGCCTTGCATACGTAGTGTATGTGCAGGGGTCGGACACATTTGTGCAAAAGGTGCGTTGTACGATTTTTCATGTGAAAGCATGCAATGGACGCTTTAAAAGCCTAGCCCTCACTTATATCCAGTGCTATTAATTCTGACAGCTAACGTGTTAGTTCTTATGTGACTTGTACCTGGCCATCCTTGCTTCTGGTGATACTCCTGTTGTGACCCGACCAGCTCAATCTTCCTCCTCTGGTTTGACCTCTGCTTGTGACCCCTGTCACAGTCTCGCCTACGGGACCCCGCCCCCCCCCCCCCCCCCCCCACATGACACATTGCTCAGACTTTAATTAGTTATTATTTCCACATTTAATCCTTATTATTTTTACTGTGTCGATTTGTTTCAATTGCTATATTTAGGTCTGCATTATTTCTTTAAATAAACGATTAAAAGTTGTTTGTCTAAGTGCTGTTCTGAAATATCTGCAAAGAGTTCACATCTCCCAAGAGAGAACGTTACCATAACTGTTTTGATATTAATATTGTTATTTTTGCTATCTCTAGAAAGGTTGTGAATTTTCCCTTTTTCCTACAGGCCTTAGCTAGAGTTAGACTTAAAGTATTTGCACGCTTTATTGCGGATTGGTGGAAGCGACCGGGTCTCTATGCGAGATCACAGATTGTACACACAATCGAAACTGGACTTTGTGTGGACTCACCCACCAATCCAAAAGGTTACTTTGCCTGCAGTGCTGACTGCCTTCAGGATCCCACAGGGTCTGAGGGTGAATGGTAAACTGTGGCAAAGGGAACAGGAATTGGAGGGTGAATGCGCATACATCACAACCCCGACTGCACGGCTTGCCATCTGCTCTGACCCTTGGCTTGGATACTGTGTGTGCCTGTTAGCTGCCTGCCCTGACTTTTGGCTTGGATACCATTTATGTCTGTCTGCTGCCTGCCCTGACTACTGGCCTGGATACTGATTACGCTTGTCTGATGCCTGTTCTGTTCTGCGTGTGGCTTGCTGAACTTCTGCAATGAGATGTTATTGTTCTCTTGACCGTGAACAATTGAAGGATTAATTTTCCTGTGTTAAATTCCTGAGAGCATTAACGATCTGACTCAGTCCACAATTTCTATTGATCATCAATTTAGAGAAAGACAATAAAAAAAGATCTGCAGCATCTTGGGGGCTCTTGCTTGGGGGCCTTCCCTTACAACACTTCCTCCTCTTCTTCCTACTGGTGCTTCTTCCTCAGTATCATCATCAGATGATGTATCAGAACCTGAGCATGTTGGCTTAACCAGAGATTCTCTGTCTTCCAAAGAACATCAATGCTGGTTATTGGCCAATTTATATCTCTACTGTTGAGTTTCTGGCCACTTTCGCCAGTCATGTCCCGTGAGGCCTTCAACTAAGAGAGACATATGTAAGAGTTTGAATAATCCTATTTCTGGTTCATCGGCTCATGTCTCCTTGTTTCTTTTTTTAGAAGGTCCAAGAGAGGGGACAAAAATTAAAGCTATTACTACACTGGGGCATGCTCATGTTTCATTGATATATAACTGGCACAACATCCTGAATTACCTCTCCAACTGAGTGTCCTACTGAGCTTTCATGCATCAGTAGTATCTGAATCATACACCTGAAACAAGCATGCATGAAATCCAGTCACACTTCAGTCAGAAACACCTGATCGGCATGCTTGTTCAGGGTCTATGGCTAGAAGCATTAGCAGAGGATAAGCAGGACAGTCAGCCAATTTGCCTCATGTGAAGGGACATAAATATGGCAATCTCCATATCCCTTTAAATTCAAGTGCTCTTTAAAAGCTAAAAAAGGACATTACATTTTTTTAATGACTCAGCTAAAAGCTGTAGATGGCTTATATAGCCTATCTTGAACTCCTGACCTTGATTATCTATTCCCTGCACTCAGAATTGTCTCTCTGCCATGCAAGAGGTTTATACCATGTAAAACCATGTAATTAGTTTTCAGTAAGACTTATGGTGGCCACACATGTTACAATTTTTCTATTGATTAAAACAATCCATTGTGTGAAAGAATCGAGAGAAATTTTTTTCAATCGATAAATTCAATCGAGATTTTAATTTTAAAATTGATCGAAAAGGTTAGAAAAATCAGATGAAAGTCATTCAACCTAATACATTTTATGTTTACATTTAAGAATAAAGAAACTTTATTTGTCAAAGTGACACATTAGATAAAATGTATTCCTTCACTGTAATAAATTTAGTGCTGTTGATTAACCACTAGTATATTTATGCCCCATCCCAGGGGCGTAGATATGCGCCTGCCGCCGCCATTGGCTCCTGCACTCGCTCCTACGTGCATTCTCGCTGTCAATTGTTAGTGGGGAGAACAATGAATGGGAACGCAGTTCATGTCAATGATTGCCGACATAAATTAGATGCCTGCGGTCATTGTAACATTATTATTATTATTATTATTATTTAGTATTTATATAGCACCGACATATTACGCAGCGCTGTACAGTGTATATATATATATCTTGTCACTAACTGTCCCTCAAAGGAGCTCACAATCTAATCCCTACCATTGCCATATGTCTATATTACGTATTGTAAGTACTGTAGTCTAGGGCCAATTTTTTATGGGCAGCCAATTAACTTATCCGTATGTTTTTGGAATGTGGGAGGAAACCGGAGTGCCCACGGAAACCCACGCAGACACAGAGAGAACATACAAACTCTTTGCAGATAGTGCCCTGGCTGGGATTCGAACCAGGGACCCAGCGCTGCAAGGCGTAACATACTTAATTACACATGAACACATTACTTCCTGTTCGCATATTATTACTACGCGCCAGGAAGAAAATGTACGAGGACATCTTGTGACCAAATCATAAAATTACACTTACATAAATTTATTTCAATAAAAAGAACTACACATAATTTAAAATCAACTCCTAACCTCCCACACTTTCCCATAAATTCCCAAATAAAACTTTTGCATTAAAAAAATGACAATTACAAAAAAATATATAAATAGTTACCTTAGAGACTGAACTTTTTTAATAAGTATGCCAAGTGGGTATTTAACTGTTATTTTTGAAAATATGGGCTTGTAAATAGTGCTAGACACAAAACTGAAAAAATGAACCTTTATTTCCAAATAAAATATTGGTGCCATACATTGTGATAGGGACATAATTTAAACAGTGTAATAACTGGTACAAATGGGAAAATTAAATCTGTGAGTTTTAATCATGGTAGCATGTATTATTTTAAAACTTTATTGGCCAAAAACAGAGAGATAATTTTTTCCATTTTTTTCTTATTATTCTAGTTAAAATGCATTCAGAATAAAATAATTCTTAGCAAAATGTACCACCCAAAGAAAGCCTAATTGGTGGCAAAAAAAAAAGATATAGATGATTTTGTTGTGATAAGTAGTAATTAAGTTATTGGCGAATGAAAGGAAGGAGCGCTGAAAGGTGAAAATGGCTCTGGTCCATAAGGCGAAAACCTCTTAGTGGTGAAGTGATTAAAATAAATGAGGAACAGATTTGTTAATTTAAGGTAAATTTTCTAAAGTTTGTGCGGTGTGCCTTTATACATAGCAGTGATGGCACAAAGAGTACCCCATACACATTTATAAATTAACATTTATATATTATTACATCTAATTTATATCTTTTATTCAATTGTTTTTGTTGTGATTGTGTCAAAATCAAAAAATGTGTGTGTGGTATATTGGTTACTAGAGTCTCATTTTTTAACTTGAGAGAAAAAAACTACCAAAATTGTCGAATCTAAACATTTTTTTCGAAAATTGTAATGTGTGTGGCCACCATTACCCTACAGTCAGACTTAAGTCTGACTGGCGAGAAACTGTCATTCAGAGCCCTGGAATTTTAATCCATAGAGCAAAAGAAAGAAAATAAAAAGGAATGTACCCTAGTTATATGTAATACAAATACCCTTTCAGGAATAGTATACAACCAAATATATTCATTGTCCTGACTGGCCATTCGAATCACCTAATTTGAACCTAACAGAAAATTAGGGGAGCTCAATTTGGAACTGGGACAATCAAATGCACTGTGATTAAGAGATGAAAATCATGTGTTCAGCACATTAAGGTAACAGAGTATGTTTCTTTACATATACAATACAGACTAGTTCTAATTTATAAATGTATGTCCAGTGAACCCCAAAGAACCTCAGTGAAAATATATAAGTAAGGATGAGTAGAACCATCAGATACTTGCAGGTATTAGAATAATTGTCCTTGGAAAACGTACCTTGCATGTGTAATATTGCCTCTATGACTGCCAAAGAGGGTTGATAAGGGATCTACAGACTCTCAATGGAGTGTCGTGCAGGGCTTCTGTATCTGACACCTATTGGCATCTTGAAGCCAATGTCCAAGTCAATAAAGGGGTTATGACCCCTTTACTGACTTGGTCAAGATTATTATTATTATTATTATTGATTTATAAAGCGCCAACATATTCCGTGGCGCTGTACAAAGAAACAAACATGGGGTACATAATAATACAGACAATGGTGTACACCAAAATACAAGATACATAATTAGTGACAAAATACAAAGAATGATACAAAATACAAATTATCGAATTGGTAATGACAGTGATAAAATTAACATGATGAATAATGGTACCAAGACACAAAAGGGGGAGAGAGCCCTGCCCTTGCGAGCTTACAATCTAAAGGGAATGGGGGGGGGGGGGGGGAAACAGGAGGAGGGGTAGTATGCAGTAAATATATAGAGGCTTTGTGTTTTAGGATACCTAGTAGGAGTGCTATTTGGTCTTAGTACAAAGGGAAGTGGCCTAAGGTAGAGCATATGCTTGTCGGAACAAGTGTGTTTTTAGAGAGCGTTTAAAGGTAACAAAGGTTGGCGAGTGACGGATGGTCCATTATATCAATGAAACATTAAAACAAGGAAAGGGAAAAAAATAATAAGTTCTGAATAAGGATGCTACTATTTATTGGCTAAGTTAGCTAATACATGGTATCATCCTGATTCAAAACTTCCTTCTTTTACTGATGGCTAACATGGTGCAGTACTCCACTATTGAAACAAGGAAAAACACAGGAGCGTACTGTATATACTTGAGTATAAGTCTAGAAATGTAGGTCTGATTCACTTAATAAAAGTATAGGGGTCGACTTACACAAATCTCAGGCAACTCTGAGCACAATGTGTGTACTTGTGTGTACTAATAGTGTAATTCTGATTTTGCAGCAAGGCACCAGTGGTAAGTGGTATTTTGAGGAAAAGAAATGCAAAGAAAACACAGGTCTAAAAGTCCTGGCCACAACAATTAACAAGGAAAGGGGTGGGGTAAATACTGGACTGCAAGAAGGGGAGTGAATACTTGCTGCACTTGGGTGCCTGGAGGAGGTTTTGGCAGCACTTAAAGTGAACCGAGTATCATTTTTAACACCCAGGGCAGCTCTATAGCAAATTCAAAATGCATTCTAAAAATGTGGTTTATTATTTAAAAAAAAACTTTCATTTTACCTCATCTTTGTACATTAAAGGGTCAAAATAGGCACCTCTTCCATCCGTGAAAGGACTTGGGAACGGAGAAGCAGCAGATGATGGAAGGCAGATAAGAAATCACCTCATTAGACTTAATTAACCACAAACCCTGAGCCTTCCCCACGGTACTTGAAACAGAAAACATTAGTCACACTTGAAGAATTTCACACCTAGCCTGGATAATGGCAGTGGAAAAGTAGGGAGTTGAACTTCTTAAACATGGCAGCCCTTTCAGCTATTTGAAGCCAGGAGCTGCTTAGATCACTTTAAGGGACAGGAGGGGTTAATGGCTGCAATACTGTATGCAGTGCACTCATTAAGCCCTCCTGAGCTCCAAGGGCAGCCATTAACTTTCCTAGGCAGACTTATACTTGCGTCATTACAAAAGTTTCAGCTTAAGAGGGTTGAATATTAGAGTCGACTTATACATGAGGTCAACTTGTATTCAAGTATATACGGTATATCATGAATAATCTACATGCCAACTATCAACCAGAATTGCTCAAATTACCCATATGTCTCTTTATTAAAGGACAACTAAAGTGAGAAGCTGCCATATTTATTTCTTTTAAGCAATACCAGTTGCCTGGCAGCCCTGCTGTTCTATTTGGCTGTCTTTGAATAATACCAGAAATCGGCATGCAGCTATTCTTATCAGATCTGACAATAATGTCAGAAACACCTGATCTGCTGCTTGCTTGTTCAGGGTCTATGACTAAAAGTATTAGAGGCAGCGGATAAGCAGGAGAGAATAGTCCTTAAGGCTACCAATGAAAACTCATTGGTTAACCATGAAGTTCTACGCTAATCCCATACACACAATTCTAAACCTCACAATTCATTCAAAGAGCATGCTTTACTGGATCAAATCTTGCTCATCAATTTACTGCAAATATATTGCAGTTGGTTTGTATGCTAATGCAACCCCACAAGATATTTCAGAGAGATCCAGATCACTGGCTGGGCTACAAAGTTCAAGTGTAATCCAGATGTTTACCCCCTTCTTACAGACTACAATCTGTCCTCTGAAAGACTTCCAATGAGCACACCTGCTCCTTAAATAGAGTCTTTAAACACAGGCTCCATGATTTCACATTTCTATAGTGCCAAGTATCAAGCTCCTTCATTGCAAATGCAGCACTCACCACATTCCCAGTCACAACTTCCTCTGAACTTTTAATCAGCCATGATGTCCTGTTGTGTAGCAGGTACTTGCTGCTTGAAACAACCGTGTCATCCTCAGGCAGGACGGCAGAGAACACATCATCTTGTGGGTGGGATCATATACTAGAAGCATATTTCATGTAGATTCAAGGACATGTTTACATGTACCCCTATGCTAATTCCCCTGAGTGGAGGAGGATATCTGGTAGCAAGTAATCCCCATATTTAACACCACCTCCTTTAAGGGCATATAGAAGTGGGAACAAGATCACTGTTCTCACATATGATCATGGTGCCTTTTGAGGGGGTGGAAAGCTTTGTCTTATTTTTGTAGGGGTACCCCTTAATAGTGAATGACATGCAAGCCTGGTTATCAAACAGGATACAATGGCATGCACTTACTGTCTTTCTTTTCCTGGTCAACAGGCTGCATGCCTGATGCAGGGCTAAACATGAAATTGACAGAGGACTTTACACTGTTTAATTCAGTTATAGATCCTTGAAATTGCTTGTGTCCAATAATGTTAAAATAAACTTTCATTGAGAAAGGGAAAAAAACACAATGATCTTGGTAAGGTTCAGTTGACTGAAAGACTTGAAATGTCACCTGCAAACAATTAACTGGCTACAGGACACTGCAACAGCACCTGGAAACATTCATTTTCCTAACTAAAAACAAGGAAGGTAAGGTATGTACACTGGCCCTAATTTTTGAAGTCAAAGGGTGCTTCCACAAAAGTCTCTACATGCAGCAAATATACTCCACTGTTAAACAATTCCGGAAACGTGCAGCTCATCTTTAAATTGTAGTGATGTAAAAAATCTGGACTGTACTAATTAGCACTGGTCTGCTAAGCTGTTAGGATCTGCGACCCTTATCTGTGTCATATCATATCATGGTGAAGGTTGCTAAGTAAATTAGTGTATCTAATTGTCTTGCAGGTGGTATCCACATAAAGTAATAAATTCATGACAGCGTGGGATTATTAAAAATAAGTTCTTACTGTACAGTAGACATAATTGTAATAACATCACTACATGTTATTCATCTTGACAGCAGACATAACTGCAATAACATTACTTCTAACATGCTAACTTTTGGCAACCTCCAATATGGCCTAATATGACACAAATGAGAGTTGCAATATTTTACCACCTAATAGTAGAAAAGACTTAAATGTCCAGTCCAGGTCTGCCAGATCATTTATGAGAACTCCAGTGGGGATCATCAGTGAATTACTGGAGATGTCTGAGTAAATCAGGACTAGACAATAACACCCGTATTTATGTTTCTGTGCACACAAGAGGCAGTATAACTCTTACCTCTCTTGAAGGATGAACCAATATTATCAGAAAAAAATTATATGTTCGTTTTAGTACTAAAAGGGACTATGCATTTCACAGGTGTGGGCCAGGGTACTTCAGGTCAATACAGTGCCTGTATTAGGAGCTATGTCAGCGATCAGTGATCAAAAAGATGAATTAGTGTTTGGAGACAAAACCCTTGTTGGCAATCACAGAGGTCAGATGTTTCTTGTAGTTGGCCACCAGGTTTGCTTACTTCTTGAGAGGGATATATTTCCTCTTTACAGATCCTCTCCAAGTCAGTAAGATTTTAAAGCAGAACTGAAAAGTTGAAAAAAAATGGAAGAGTTTCACTTACCTAGGACTTCTGCCAGCCCCCTGCAGCCGACCTGTGCCCACGACGTGCCCACGACATGATCTTCCGTTCCAACGTCGCGGCTCACTTTCACTTCGCGCAATGGGTGTCCACTGCGCTTGCTTTGCCCTGGCCGTGCGCATGCTCGTTCATGTACAGCGCAGGCACAGTAGAGATTTTCTCATACTGTGCAGGACACTTCTGGCCCCCAGAACGCTTACGAGAATACGCATGCCCACGGCGCAGTGGAAGTCGGCTTCCACTGCATGATGAAAAGTGAGCCACGGCGGGGGACTGGAGGATCGGTGCAAGATGGCGTGGGCACAGGTCAGCTGCACGGGGCTGGCAGAAGTCCCAGGTAAGTGAAACTCTTATTTTTTTAACTATATTTCATTTCCACTTTAAGGCTGATGTTTGGCAACTCGAACCTTCAGCTCTCCCAACAGATTTTCTATTGTTTTAAATTTTGGAGACTGGCTAGTCCACTCCAGGACCTGCATGTGCTTCTTGAGCCACTCATTTTTTGTCTTGTTTGGGTATGTTTTGGGTCACTGTCATGCTGGAAATACCCATCCACAATGCAAATGTAGGTGCACACAAAACATTTGACAGTACATGGTCCTGGTCTATTGTTCCTTTGGTGCGGTGAAGTTGTCCTATCCCCTTAGCAGAAAAACACACTGAAAGCATAATGCATGTTTGATGGTGTGGATGGCGTACTTAGGCAGCATTCCTCCTCCTCCAAACACAGCAAGTTGAGTTGATGCCAAAGGGCTTAGTTTTAGTCTCAACTGACCACAACTCTTTCACCCATTTCTCCTCTGGATCATTACTGGCAAATTTCAGATAGGCCAGTACATGTGCTGTCTTGAGCAGGGGGACCTTGTGGGCTCTACAAGATTTCAGTCCTTCATGGTGTAGTGTGTTTCCAATTGTTTGGCTTTTTTTGATGACTATCGTCCCAGCTGTCCCAAGATTACTGACCAATTCCCCCCATGTAAATCTGAGCTGTTTTGTCACAATTCTCATGATCATTGCAAATCCACAAGGTGAGCTCTTGCATAGAGACCAACACCGAGGGAGATTCAGAGTTATTTTGTGCTTATTTCATTTGTGAATTATCGTGCCACCTTTCTACCAAGCTGCTTGGTGATAGTCTTGTAGCCCAGTACATGCCTTGTGCAGGTATCCAATCTTGCCACTAACATCCTTAGAGAGCTCATTGGTATTGGTCATGGTGGGTAATTTCGAATTTGATTGATGGATTTTTTCCATAGACAGGTGTTATACAGGTTCTGTAACAAGTTAAGATTAGAATCACTCCCATACAGTGGGTGCTCCTAATATCAGTTTAACTGTATATACCTGGGATGCTGAAATATTGCTGGTAGATATGGGGGCAAATGCTTATTTCACTTAACATCAAGCTCTTACTTTGGAGAAGTGAGTTATTGATGGTTCTTTTGTTTTGTTGTCTCTAACATCTATAATAAACCTACCATTACAATTGTAGACTGGTCATTTATTGGTCAAGGACAAACAAGCAAAATCAGCAAGGGATAAAATACTTATTTCCATCACTGTACACTTCTATTGCTGCCCTACTAAAAAATTATCTGAAGTCCCTTTCTGTTTTGCAGCACAGCAAGAGTTCAAAAAACTTCAGTTGCTATCTATGCAAAAGAGCTTGCCCAACATATTTTTGAATTCAGTCTACTTTCCTGAAAAGTGAATGGAAGCTAAAATCCTGTTATATGTCAGGGAGGAAATTCAAAGTATAAAGGTTTTAGTGCAGGAAAGTTTAAAGAGTTATTACTTCTGTTTCTTTTTCAGCTTAAAAGGCAGAGTGTGGATTCTAAACAGTAGCTGATGATTAAATAAAGCTACAAAACTGAAAATAAAAATTTGAGACTTTTCTATACTACTAAGGATCTAATTATCATCTGTACTACACATACAATTCCTTATCTCATAAGCTTGTTTTCAGTTCACGTTCACTTTAAATTAACATTTGATTCTATCCTGCAAATGGCATAGAGAAACATATTATTTTACTAGAGATAAAAATTAGTTTTCAAGTGTTTTCAGACCTCTCTCAGTATTCCTCATCAGATACAGCATGCTGAGTCAAAATAAAAATGATACACATACAGTGTCCGCCAACATATTTCTTTTACCTTTCACGGTCATTGTAAACAAAGGCATCAGTGAGTTTGCTGAAGTTCTCAAATGACTTTTTCTTCAGCTGTTCTTGGGCTACCGCCATCATGAGGCCTAAATCAACTTCTGGCTTCTCTCGCACACTGTAGTAGCGTCCCACAGTCATTATTTCATGTTCTGTTAGATTTGTCTCAGAAATGTCCACCATGACGTTTCTAGTGATAAGATTAATGATTAGCAATTAAAGATGGCTTGTATACACAGTATTAAGCAAAGGTGTTACTTTAGATGGTTTGGAAAATTATTTATTAGCCTTTCATATTATGTCTTTTTGCGGTAGTGTGTCAAATGAAAACAATGTTAGCATTTCAAAACTTCATTTTGCAAAAAAATAAATAAAGTAATACAATAAAAAAAAATGTTCATGTCCGTATTCTAACAGAACAATTTCTAATCAAAAATCTCAAGCTCCTGTCATGCAAAAACTCCAGCACTACTCACTCCCATAACACAAGCACACACTCTCCAACTCCTGATTCCTTTAAATGCGCCCTTAAAACTCAACCTTTTCAGGCTAGGATCTAAATTACTTGAGGACAAACTCTGACCAAGGTCCAGCTCCCACAGAGTTAGATTGTTAATTCACAAGGGGAGGACTCTCTTCCCAACTGTTTCTCGTAAACTGCTGTATATGTGTTGGCTATTTGTCTGTAGTCACTGTCATACTTGCGTATTTTGATTTACACATCCATGTCTTCTTATTTTGTACTAAGCTAGAGAAGATGATAGTAGTCTATAAATCAATGATAATTAACAGGAAATCCTCTGACCATACACCAATTATTTGCACTGGTAGAGAGCAATCTAAATAGAGAACGTAACCTAAGATCTAGATCCTTTAGAGATTTCAGCTTTTTTACACTACCAACCTACTTGTCAGGTTCAGTATCATATGAGGAGTGCAACATAACATAAGAGGTAAGACTATAAGATAACGTCAAATTAGAGATTCTATGGTGGATACCAAGGGTTATCATGGGATTGGTCACTCATATCTAGCACATGTGCCGGCACTAATATATTGTACCTATGTGGGCCTATAGGATAGGAGATGTAATTCCCTATTTCAACCCTGAGTGGTCAAGTAAATTAAGAGGAGGGAAGAATCATCACATTTTACTTAGTATTACATTAATGTTGTATTTTTGGATAAAACACATTTCCAACATTCTATGATCAGTCATAGTTATCTGTATTTGATGATTCACTCATTTCTTGCTATAAGGTATAGGTTTAACTCTGTGAAGTCAAATGTTAAGGCTCATATAGTTATATTCGGAAAAATGTCTCTTTGTACATCCTAATCTATGTAACACCTTATATTGGATATATTTTATGACTTGTTATGTCAACATTTTCAATCAATACTATTAAAAAAAAATGTTAAAAAAATTAAATTCCAGGATTAAACTTTGAGTTTATCAAAAAAAACAAGGGTCCAGCTACTGTGAATATATTTCTGAAGGGAACTTCTATATTTCAATCATTTTTATTGAAATGTTTATAACAGGGTAAGTAGAGTACAACTGATAGCATAGCTTTGCACGTACAAAGGTACAGTTACAATATCATAATACATTAATAAACATGCTTTGTAACAAGGCAATTGTGTAGTATACATGGTCATATGGACATGTACTTCTCCACCTATCATTTTCAAACATTTTCTTAGAAGAGGAATACATATCAGCAATCAGGTCATTAATTGCGATCATGTCTTATTTGCATATTACTGGGCTTTACTAGTATAAGTATGACAATCAAAAGAGTTTCCCAGAGAGCGCATTATCTAGGGCCAGCCTACCACCCATCATTAACCCAAACATGGTCGGGTGGAGACAAACCCATATCAGTTTATTCAGTACCTGCAAATGAAACCCGGCCTCCAGCGAGGTCAGGCTTGCCTATTCATTAAAGGGAGCATAGCTCGTGCTTAATAAGGTACTTACTACATTAGTAAGTCTAAAAAAGGGGAGGAGAACGGGGAAGTACTATAACTATAATTATCTTTGGTAGAACCTTGAAGAGGAGCTATTGTAGCCAAAAGTTAAGTTGGCTATCTTGTGGAGGAGGTAAAATGGGTATAGAGAAAGAAAAAGAAAGAAAGAAAAGCAAAGTTCAAGCATAAGGTAAAGAGAAAGCAAAAGAAGAGGAGTGGCTGGGCAAAACATAAATACACCATATGTTCATGTAAAAGAGTTCATGTTGAAGGTCTCATTTGTTACTTACTGTTGCTATCTGCTTAGGGTTTAGCAGTTAGGCAATTAGTGGGTCCCAAATTTTATGGAATTTTCGCATGTTATCACTCATGCGGGCCCTCAGTTTTTCAAAGAAGAGGATATTACCAATCCTATTCTTGATAGCATCAAAAGATAAGGATTGAGAATTCCAAGCTGCTGCGGACTATTTTACAATTCCACCAAATGTGAGCAAAAGTACCTGTCGCTTTACAACCTTTGAAGCAGTCACTCGAGCATTTTCTATTATATTTGGCCACCCTCTGGGGGACTAGATACCATCTAAATAGCAGCTTATAATTCACCACAACCAAATCAGCATTTATTGATGTTCTAGGTATATTTGTCCAAATATCACTCATTTCAGTGTAATCAAATTGAAAATTTAAATCCTTTAAGTATATAATCAGGTTTGTTCTGCGTATAGGAGAAAGTAAGTTCCTTATATATGAAATAAATAATCCCTGGAGAGTGAGGTGCTGTAGCGCAAATATTTTCAAAAAATGATCTGCTCGATAGGGAATTTACATTAACGAGATGTTGTTTCACAAAATGCTATATCTGCATGTAATGAAATCGTTTCGAGGATGGAAGAGCAAATTTCTCGCATAGATGAGCGAATGATTTGATACCAGTGTTAGTGACAAGGTCTTGGATTTTATGGAGTTTGGCAGAGATCCACCGTTGATATAGGCCAGAGGAGTTCAGGGCTGCCAGAAACAAGGGGTTTCCCAAGAAAGAAAGAAGTGGTCTGTGGGGAGACATCAGGCGACCCGAGTATTTACAACTGTCCCAAATATGGAGGGAGTGTTTTATAATGGGGTTAATGATCTTAGTGCGATGCTTGGGAATGAGCCATAGAAGATTATTTATACTAATTGGTGCAACAAGTTGATCCTCGATGTCCACCCAAGCGGGCCTATCACTTTCTAAGTACCATTTGGTCAAAATGGCCAACTGGGCTGCTTTATAGTAGTGTGCAATATTAGGTACCCCTAATCCCCCATCCATCCTCAAGCAGTAAAGGTAAAGTTTACTAAATCTTGGCTTCTTGGCATCCTAAATAAAGTTAATTATTTTCCTTTGAAGGGATTCAAAAAAGGAAGAGGGAAGGGGAGTAGGTAATAGTCTGAAAGCATATAGTAATTTAGGGAGAAAGGTCATTTTTATGGCCACAATTCTACCTAGCCAGGAGATGGAGTACCGCTTCCAGCATTCCAACAAGTTTGTTAATTCTCTAACGAGTGCAGGAAAATTGTGTTGGTAAAGCATGTCATAAGTGCTAGTGAGGTAAATTTCTAGGTAAGGCAGTTCGTAGGGATCCCAGTCAAATTCAAAAGTATCTTGTAGTGCCTGAATCAATTTACCCGGAAGGGAGATATTTAAGGCTTTTGATTTGGCTGGGTTGACACATAAGCCCGAGATAGTGCCAAATTGGTTTACAAGCCTAGTTAGGGTAAGAATTGAGCTAGTAGGTCGTGAAATGCAAACTATTAAATCGTCGGAAAATAAGCCCACCTTATGTATTTTCAATCCCAGTGGTATGCCATGAATCTTTGGATTATTTCTGATCTGAACCGCAAGGGGCTCAATTAATAGTGCAAATAATAGGGTGGAGAGGGGGCAGCCTTGGCGAGTTCCAAACTTCTAAGCTTCTACCATATAAACATAATGAAGCACTTCAGTTCAGTTACCCTCTCTACTGCCATGTGGTAATGCAACAGCTGTGAGAGGCCTCTAAGTAATTTTGCCTGTGTTAATATAATTTAATTTCCAAACTTGAAGATGTTGGCACACCACAAATACACAATTTAATACAAATAATGATATTTTAGAACATAGACATAGAGCTCAGAGCCACAAAAACACTGGGTTTCTTATAAATAAGCTTAGAATTGGAGCTATTCACAAAGTAAAAATGTAGGATTTTATAAATTGAACAGTTAGAAGTGAAAATTAATAATTACAAGGACAAACATAAGAACCGATAGCCAATCGGCCATGGTAAGGTAAATGGTTAATTTCATAGTATTCAGTCTCAAGCTGATTTTAGCAAAACTATTATGTAGTGAAGTACTGTGTATCAACCATTTAACCAGATGTTCAAGTGATTAAAATGTATCATCACGTTTGACCATGCTTAAATCAGTAAACTGTATGAAATGTATTAGAAGCTGTTACAACACCTGCGCCAAGAGACCTCCCAGTTGCATGCCTGATCTTGTGTGTGTACCTACTTGGGCCTTGGCTGGAGTCAAGTTTGTGTGCTTGTTTTGTTACAAGTGATCCTGGGCTTGCAGGTACATAACTGTTCGTTCATTTAAAAAACTGGTGCCAATTTGCATCTGGACATTCCCTTGGTGCCCAGACAGTTATTTAAGTCCCCTACTATTAATAGTAGGTGCTGACAGTTCTAAAAAAAATAGTTTTTTGCTAAAAGCCCTGCTTGTCTTCAAGAACTCTCATGTCCCTCTTGCTGACCTTTCCTTTATTGCAGTCCCTGTCCTGCCTATCTCCTGCCAACGACTTTGTCAGATTATGAATTTTCCTTGTCTGCCACCTGCCAAGGACCTTTGGCTTTTACCAACTTCTAGACATTCCCTCTCTCATTGATAGACTCTCCTGTTATATCTGTCTTTAGTGGGTCCATGACCTGTTAATTACTTGCGGGCAATTGAAATTCTGCTGCAGATTAATTAGACTCCGCCTCTTTGAAAACCCCTTGTTAACTATCGGTGCCAGGATCAACAGGCATCCACTAAGCTAAAAGAAGCTTATCATTCTACAGTATGGCAGAGATCATGACCCCGAAAGGGTTAAAAAGTTTTCACAATCGAATTGGCTAAACCTTTAAAGGGAACCTGAACTGAGAGATATATGGAGGCTGCCATATTTATTTCATTTTAAACAATATAAATTGCCTGGCTGTCCTGTTGATCCTCTGCCTCTTATACTTTTAGCCATAGACCCTGAACAAGCATGCAGAACTGGTACTTAGACCGAAGTCTGACTAGATTAGCTGCATGCTGGTTTCAGGTGTGGTATTCATACACTACTGTAACTAAAAAGATCAACAGGACTGCCAAGCAAATAGAATTGTTTAAAACAGGATAAATATGACAGCCTCCATATATCCCTCTCATTTCAGGTTTCCAATAACAAAATAACAATAAGCATAGCAAAATATATACAGTAGGTGGATAGCACAATAATTGAGATCCTATAACAAAATAAATCTTGTGGTACTTTACCTATAATACGATTGTTATAAACGTAATACTGCATGTCACCTGCTATTTGATGGCAAGTGCGGTAGTGTTGTTTGAGACAGAGGGCACTATCCAATTCACTTTTTCTCCTAAGTTTTCTCTTAGGAGATCATTTTTCATCTTCTGCTTAAAATAACTTTTGCACTATGCAATTGAGAAAGTACCAAAATGTTGGTGAAAAAGCACTGTCAAAATTATTTTCTTGCTTGCTGGGGGAGTAAAAGGCATTTTATTTATCATGTGAATTATCACCAAGGAGAAATCTTAGGAGACAAAAGTGAATTGGATCAGGCCCAAAGACCCAATTTCTGAAGCCCATTTAAAAACATTTGCTCGGTACCACTATTTTCACTGCATGTGGTTTCAGCATTATATAAATAAAGCTTAAAAATTATCTTTGCAGCAATTTATTAGCAGTCACAAAGCAAAAACAATCCTTGCACAGTGCATGATGTACATATAAAAGCTATACCCTAGCGATCAGTGTCACAAGAAGCAGACGGATAACAAATATAATCCCTCGGTTTAATAAATCATTCCCAAAGTGTTCACAAGTGTTAATGTATGGCCTTAATCCCCTCCAAATTTGTAATATAAATAATACACTGAAGCCTAACTAGTGCTGGTATTTTTGAAGTTACAGCACTTATCCCTTTTAAGCATAAAACATTAATCTCTTGCTTGTACGCAGACTAGAGATGTACATGGAACATTATGTTCTGCTCCACCTTGTACACAGCATGCATCCTTCTGACACTTGAGTACTGCACAATGTGAGGCTCATACAACTCTCAGGATGCCAGAGGACAGAAAAAGCAAGCTGGTCACTTAAAAGAGGAAACTGTCTTTGTAACTGAGCCCAGCTGAATTTAAAATAACTGTACAAGCACAATGAACTGTTGAAGATGAATTTGAAAGCTATTCAATAGGACTGTATTGCCCACCCAGAAGAGAAGACGTGACCCAGCCAAATATTTGCAGCACATACCATGTTTTAACACAAAAACCATTGTTGCTTATCATCATAGCCACAGCTGACAAATTGCGTGGCAACTCTCTTTGTACTTTCCTTTAGCTTCGTTTTGGCAATGCCATGCAGAAACCCACTAAGTTCAGAAATGTTCATTTAAAATAATGAATCAAACATGGATGAATGAATAAATAGATGGATGAGCAGATGAACAGATAAATGATGCCTCCAGGTACAGTCCAATAGGTCTTACCACTTTGCCATAAAATACATAATATTAGCCTACACTAGACATATTTTCGAATTTGGATTCAAAGCTAGGCAGATGTCCCCATCTGTATCATGGCCCATGGCCCAGCAGCAGCTGTAGCTAATCTTCAAATCTGTTTGCAACCATTTATGAGGGCAGACATAATGTCACAGATCTACAGGACCACCAACATCAGAAACTACTTTAAATATGGTTAAGATGGAAAAAAGCCTCTTTAACAGAGCAAAAATGCATGTAGTCTGAACTTTGGAAATGTTATATTGTCTGGATTTTAATCATATATCTGTTTTCATGTTTCAGTGTTGCCAGTATGAGGTTATTGGCAAACATCTTGATGCACATTTTCTATGCCTATACATTGAGTGTAACATTTACCATGTTGTTTTATAAAGCACGTTCTGCTCTCTTTTTTTATCACCAGTGCAGAATACCCTTGAACACGGCTCTTCATAGCCTGCAAGGAAATGTAAGATCATATTCTGGGGCATGTGTGGTCAGCTTTATTTATGATGTTTATAAAAAAAAAAGGATAATGGCTACCAACCAAACAAAGGGTAATGTAAAAAATAACTTTATTAGTATATACTGTATGCTAATAATTATATATATATATATATATATATATATATATATATATATATATATATATATATATATATATATATATATATATAAATATATATGGGCAGCACAGTGGATTAGTGGCTATCGCTCTCGCCTTGCAGCGCTGGGTCCCTGGTTCGAATCCCAGCCAGGTTAACTTCGGCAAGGAGTTTGTATGTTCTCCCCGTGTCTGTGTGGGTTTCTTCTGGGCACTACAGTTTCCTCTCACATCCCAAAAACATACTGATAAGTTAATTGGCTTCCTCCTGAATTGGCCCTGGACTATGATACATACACTACACGATACATACATGGACATAGGACTATGGCGAGGATTAGATTGAGAGTTCCGCTGAGGGACAGTTAAGTGACAAGACAATAATAATATGTCATCTAATATGTCATCTGTATAGCACTACAGAAGCTGTCGGCACTATATAAATACTAAATAATAATAACACACACACACACACATATATATATATATTCCTATATATAAACAGGTAATTTGAGTGCCCACTACTGCTATAAGATGGATGAGTGCCAGCTACAACGAGATACTGATATTACTTTTTTTTTAAATGTTTGTTCGGTGATGCTTAGTTTCATCTATGTTAGGAATCATGACATGCACTACCTTCTTCCTGCTGGTGGCAGTAATGACGGGCTGCTTGTGACTTCTGCTTTCTACCAGCAGGTGGCTCTATATATTGTTTAATTGCCTGGACTTCTGTGGTTCACCAGATTCAAATTATAGAGTGTAGTAGATGTTTTCTTCCTTTTCTGTGCTTGCATCTTAGTACCATGGCCCCTCTCCTTATCCATTCAGATATGCACAGTATCCCATGCCTTATTTGTGCAATTTCAGCACTCTACCCCTGAACTGATGTGTTCCTGTGTAATGGAAATGATACAAGTAGGTCCCTCTAAACAGTTTATAGATGATTTATATAAGCTGCTGATAGAGAGTGATACTATAGAACGCACCTAGCCATCTCAACAAGTGGTCTGTGCACTGCTGGGGTACAACTGGATGCAGAGGACTGGGAAGATCTTGGTAGCAGTTTAAAAACCATCATTGTGTAAATGTGAGTATGCTACGTATACATAACTATTCATTCTACACTAGTCCTACCTGATGCTGGCCCTTATTGTAATATAAAAACCCTCAGGCGATACAGCCTGCCCTAAATGTCAACATCCCTTGATCTCTTTTCTACAGTTGATATGGGTGTGTCCTGTATTAGGTCATACTGGGCACAAGTTGTGGAATTCCTTCATGGCAAAATGAGATGTCTGTCAACTCTAACCTCCGCTATGTGTCTTCTGGGGGCGATGCCAGATGATAGCCTTCACTCCAGCATCAAAGCCTTTATGGTAAAGATGATTTTTGTAGCTAGACAAGAAATAGCCATGGGGTGGTTGTCATCTTTCCTCCCTATGCTCTCCGCATCATGGTGCAAGAGAATAGATTCTAGTCTTGCATTCTGCAAACTTCTGTTTGTTCATAGGAACAGGCTCAAGCTATTTCATTTAATATGGGGCAGGTGGAAAGACAGATCGTAAGGTTTACTTGTGATTTTTTTTCTACAAAACCTATATCCAATGGGGTCTACCTGTGAGTGGCAACTTTTTTGTTCTGTATAGGATAGTCCCTTAGACACTTCAGTGGCCTTAATGTCTTCGGTTTACTTCTCACCTGTGCAACTCTACGAGGTGTCCTTGCAGTTTATTCTATAATTTCACCAACTAAACTGTGTTTTCTTATTGTGGCCAGACAGCATGCAATTTTTTACATTCCTTCTCAATCTGAGAATTACAATGAATTTTTCCTATTGATTGTAACATTTGAAAAATCTGACCAATGTACCACACATGTGTTCAGTTTTCACCCAATTATGAAATAAATGATTGAAAACTTTGAGAACATTGTGTGGGTCTGCACATCAAGAAATTTACAATCTACCCTACACCATTCAATCTTCTGAAAAATTTATCCGAAAAATCCACCACTCCCGATCGACTTATATTGAAAAAAAAAAGGGAAATTTGATCCAATTTCTCACTCGAATAGAAAAAAAACGTTCGACTTTTCTGCACATCTGATCTCTTTTATGTATTTGGTGTGTTGGATTCATTAGAAAATATACATAATTCTGCAAATTTATCTTGAATTTATTCAACTATGTCTCAGATTATAGTGAGGGATGTTCAAAGGTTGGTGAAGATTATAGTGCGTGCACATGCCCATAGAAGGAGTTCCTATAGGCCTCTTTTACACTATGGACACTTGCACACTTCACACGATGCAACGCGGTGGGCCGGAAGTATCCAAATAGATGCAGCTATGCTGCAATGCAAGTCAACGGGCAATGTAGTAAGTGTAAATGACAGGTACGTGGTGAGACGCGGCCTTAATGCGCAGAACGATGGGAATCGCAGTGATATACTTCCTACTCAGCAAGCAGGGAGTTCATCACTGAGCAGGGGGGCACACTATGCATATGACCCTGTTGCCACACAGTGGCTCAGGGTCATATGAAGGCTGATTTCTGCACTGCATCGCATCGCAACAAAAAACCACAAGTGAAAAACTGGCCTTAATAAAGCAAGGAGTTTACTTCAAAAAAGCTTTCACTGTGGGTGTGAGCCATTAATTTATATATCTTTGCACTACCCTTGCTGACTGTGCTCCAATATGACACAGACAGTGGCTGCAAAGGTTTGCTAAAATTAAGAAAAAACTCTGGTAAGGTTTACAGAGTCATTTATGATCTCCAATGGTCTACAGTCCTGAAGAACTTTAACAAAAAACGGTACTATTTATACAGCTTCCTGTTCTTTTCAGAGATTTGACCAAAAACACTGGTCTGTTTCTACAGCATAACCACTTTAAATATATAAGTAACTGAAATATTATATCAAACTGTTATAAAAAATATTATGATGTTAATAACTAATTAGAAACAGACTAAAGATACAGAGTTTTGCGCATAACAAGACAGGAAACTGGATCAACAAGCAATGTTAGTAGGTGGTCAGAGATTTCAAAGTGATGACATTCAGGACATATATATTACATGTCAAGTGCTACATGTCCCACAACAAACAAGAGTTATAGTTATGCACTTAGGAAGTGCAGCTGTGAATACACAAGAACAGGCTGGTGCTGTAAGGAGAACGGATTAATTCATCTTGTGGCTTCCTAAATCATGCTGATAGATCAGACCTCTCAGCGCAGTCTTCTAAATAGAAAGATTTTGGAAACCAGAGCAATGCAAGGGTAAAGTCTGTTGCCTTTCTGGTTAGCATGAAGTCATACACTAGTGCAAGCATGAGGAGAGATTTCTCAAAAATGTATAAATATAGCACGTTAGCAGAGCCCAATCATCTTTTACGTTCATGTTTCATACCTGAAGGTTTCATACACCATGTAATTTCTGTTGCCAGGATCATTAGCTGCAAATAGTTGTTTGATTTCTCTGGACTTAGGTTCACACATTCTTCTTAGCTTAGTTATAATAGATGCAATGTCAGACACGGGAAACTGAAAGAAATATCAATAAACAAACATTACAAGTTTTTATTAACATGTAAGCATTTTTTTAAAGCTTGGTGAGTGTTTAAATACTGAACCTATCTGAGTATATTTTTGACCTAATACATTTCCAACAATTGCCAGTGCTGCATGCTGATGACTGTAAGATGTGTTTTGCAAATAGCATGATTCAATTAGCAGTGCATTGCCAGGGAAATATTAGCTCACAAGGCAGTGCAACAAAAAAATACTTGGACTTTTGAGGCCAGATGAGTGCTAAACTTATCGCCTGCTCTATCCAGGTGATAAGACATACTGAACAACTCAAAATGGTTCCATTTGCACCTTTTTTTTTCTTTTTTTAAATGATTTTTACTACATACTGTCTAGTATTACCAGAATGGCTGAGCTTTGCCACCTGAACTCAACCAGCCACAATGGTCCATTACATGGCCCGCCTGCAACAAGTCTTTTATGTCCTGAAATTGCATTAGTTCATTTATGTTCTTGGATGTCTCTCGAGAGTCAGGGCCAGAGGTATAATAACCAGTCTCACAATGAACAAATTCCAATAGATGAGGGTTTAGATGCTGCCCAATCAATATTCGTATAAAGCGTAACTTTTAGTATTCAATTAATTAACATATTCTAGAATAGATTTCTGCGTAATATGTTGGCGTTTTATAAATACAATAAATAATGATAAAAACAATTGTATCTTGGTATTGTTGCTACACCAGGAAAACAATACCATGCTAGAATTCTTTTTATGTATCTGTTCAAGAATGTTTTTAAATGTATATTAAAACTTACACTTTATAAGAATATTGCTTGTGTGTTATCTAAACCCTCACTGATTGCAATTTGTACTTTTTGAGAGTGATATTTAAAGGGGAACTTCAGCCTAAACAAACATACTGTCATTAAGTTACATTAGTTATGTTAATTAGAATAGATAGGTAATATAATTTTTACCCACCCTGTTTTAAAAGAACAGGCAAATGTTTGTGATTCATGGGGGCTGCCATCTTTGTCATGGAGGCAGCCATCTTTTTGGTTGAAAGGAGGTGACAAGGAGCAGGAGACACAGTTCCAACTGTCCTGTGTCCTGATAACCCCTCCCAGCTGCATGTGCTAGGCTTCAAATGTCAAATTCAAAATGTAAAAAAAAAAAAATTGGCACCAAAACAGCAGAACGAGAGCAACAACATCAGAAATCCCATCATGCTTTGCACAGCATCAGGGGGGAAATGCCCGGGCAGTTTTCTTCTGTGCAGCTAAAAATGAGGCTTGGATAAGAGAAACAAAGTTCTGATGCTGTGAAGCTGTTAAAGAAACACCAGGCCTTTTCAGAGCTGATGAGTCGATTTTTAGTCCGGAGGTTCACTTTAAGAGAGAGGGAGCGCAATCCTTTTTTTTGTATTGAAATTAATTGATGTGTTACCAAAACCAGTGTCAGGAACCAATCTGAAACCTTGATCCCGGCATTTGCTCCACTTGGCACAAGTTTTTCTCCAATCTACTTTGCATTGGGTTTATTAAATATGTATTTTAGTGGGGTACATTTATCAAAACCAGTGAAAGCAAAACGGGTGAAGTATTGGGGCAAAAAAAATGGCGCAGATTTCTAGGTCAAAGGTTCTGATTGGTTACTCTGTGCAACTGCTCCACTCCTACACTTGTTTTGCACCACATTTGCTTCAATTATTCTTCATACTGGTTCTTCTGAAAATTCCTGCTTTCAACTGTCATTATACAGTTCTAATTTGGAAATAAAAAATATAGCTTTGTTAATGGTTGTTATGGACAGCAAGCACAGGCGATTGCAAGTTTGCAACACATAAAGCCCTTTATGTCTCACAGTAAAAGCTGTCATAGGATAATTAAAAATCAGTACCCACTAACCATGTCTAAATATTTGATGAGATGGTGACAGTTGGTCAATGAAAACAGCTTAGTCAGGCAGTAAGCAAAGTGCACAATTAAGGACTCATACCTGAGAGTCACTCCAATAAAAAAGGTAATTTTGCAGAAAAGATGATCTGCACTGACATCAAACACAGAGCAGTCATGAGATGGAAACCTGTATATCATTTTCACAGTTTTGATTTACTTCACAGGATATGCACACAGTTTCACTTTAAACCACAGGTGTTGAAATCCAGGCCTGGAGGACCAGACCCATGCTAGTGTTTAGGATGGACTGAGAAAGAGAGGGATGTATTCTACCTGATGGACCACACCTTTCCTGATTCAGACCCATCAAGTCATTTGAGCTGTGCCAAAAATGTGTGAGGACCTTGGCCCTCATAGGACCGGTTTGACATCCCTGCTTTGAACTAAAGCTGAGATAATGAAAGAAAAAGTATTTATACTTGCCTGTGGCTTCCTCCAGTCATGCTGTAGTCCATTTGCACCTTCTGTGTCAGTCCGGTCCCCTTTGTTGTGCTTCAGTGGAGTCCACAATACAGCCAGGTTGTGACCTACTGCACATGCACAGTCCTGCCCATGTGCACCCTGGCTCCCAATTGCGTTCCAATGGCCGGGACCATTCTGCACAAACACTGTGACAAACAGTTACGTTACTTAACGAACTGTCCATGCGCAGAATACTCCCAACTACAGTGAGTGTCACACTTATCGCTCCTGGGTTCCAGAGGTGGTCCCTGAGTGGTCCATGAATGCAGTCCTGGCGGACTTCTGGGACCAGCATGGGCGTGCTCGGCCGGTGCTGTTCCGAGCTCAATCTCCACAAGCCTGCACAAGTCACACCTCTCCTGTGCCGTGTGCTGTTAGTTAATTACAGTGATATCAGGAACCATCAGTGGGTAGGGGGGTGTTCCTAGGGACAGACTAAGGGAGAGGAACTGCCGCTTACTCCCAACCCCTAATCTACATTCTATTCAGTCCAAGATTAGGGCTGAGCAGACCTGGGGGTGCAGGATAGTCCGGATGACATATGTCACAGCACCGCACTTAAATCATGATTAAAAATACCCACGTCACCGTCCTCAGTCTTCTCTGTCTTCTGTACCAGGTCCTGTTACTTCCTCTAGTTGCTAAAGATGGCCCGAACGGTTCGCCGGTGAACGGTTCCCGGCGAAATTCCGTGATTCACAAACTTTTCCGGAAGTTCGATTCACCCCCATAGTGCATCATTAGGGTCAACTTTGACTCTCTACATCACAGTCAGCAGGCACATTGTACCCAATCAGGCTACACTCCCTCCTGGAGCCACTCCCCCCTTATAAAAGGCAGGCAGTGTCAGGCTTTTCACTCACTCGTGTGCCTGCAGTAATTAGAGAAGGGAGAGCTGCTGTGCAGACCTATAGAGAAAGCTTAGTTAGGCTCTTGTAGGCCCTCAACAGCTCTTTTGAGAGCTAATCTTGTTTTTGTGATCTATTTTTTTGTTGTTGTTGTTGTGTGGCCCACTTGCATTATATACAGCCCTGTCAGTCAGTCACAGCTGGCCTTTAACCCTTGGTGGTATAATTACTACTGTGCCAGGTGCACATTGTAATACCCATCACTGCATACACCTACCTGTTGTTCACTTCAGTAAACCCGCCTACCTACGTGAGCGCATGCAGTGTCACTGTGCCTGTCCGGTACCTGTCTGTGTGTGACAGGTGCACATTATAATACCCATCACTGCATATACCTACCTGTTGTTCAAAGTGCACCCACCTACCTACATGAGCGCACGCAGTGTCACTGTGCCTGTCAGGTATCTGTCTGTGTGTGACAGGTGCACATTGTAATACCTATCACTGCATATACCTACCTGTTGTTCACTTCAGTGCAGTGGCGTAGCTAGAGCATTTGACACCCGGTGCTAGGTATTGAAAGACACCCCCCACCCACGGTACACCACCTGCGGCGTGGCTATGAACGGATGGGGCGGAGCTAATTTAAAAGTGCACCCAAGTTTTAGTCAACCTTTCTCCAGAAAATTCACATCATTGCGCAGCTTTTCTCCAGAAAATACACAAAATGTCAGAAGCTTTCAACATAAAATACATGTAATGCGAGAAAATTTCACCAGACATTACACGTTATGTGAGCAGATTTCACAAGAAAATACATTCAATCATGTCGGCAGATTTGACCAGAAAAAAATCATTCAATCTTGCGGCACATTTGACCAGAACATACACAATGTCAGCACCAGATTTCACCACAAAATACACAATATCGGTAGTTAAACTGACCACAAAATACACAATGACGGTAGTTAAACTGACCACAAAATACACAATGTCGGCAGTTAATCTGACCACAAAATACACAATGTCGGTAGCAGATCTGACCACAAAATACACAATATCGGTAGTTAATCTGACCACAAAATGCACAATGTCGGCAGCAGATTTGAGTGTTGTCAAGCTGATAGCCTGGTGGGTAGGTGGTGAAGGGTGAGCAGCCTGATTGCCTAGTGGGTAGGTGGGCAGCCTGCTGGGTAGCAGTGGTGGGTAGGGGGGCAGCAGTGGTGGGTAGGTGGGCAGCCTGCTGGGTAGCCTGGTGGGTAGGTGGGCAGCCTGGTGGGTAGGTGGGCAGCAGTGGTGGGTAGGTGGGTAGCATGGTGGGTAGGTGGGTAGCCTGCTGGGTAGCCTGGTGGGTAGGGGGGCAGCAGTGGTGGGTAGGTGGCCAGCCTGCTGGGTAGTCTGGTGGGTAGGTGGGCAGCCTGCTGGGTAGCAGTGGTGGGTAGGTGGGCAGCAGTGGTGCATAGGTGGGCAGCCTGATGGGTAGCCTGGTGGGTAGGTGGGTAGACTGGTGGGTAGGTGGGCAGCAGTGGTGGGTAGGTGGGCAGCAGTGGTGCATAGGTGGGCAGCAGTGGTGGGTAGGTGGGTAGCAGTGGTGGGTAGGTGGGCAGCAGTGGTGGGTAGGTGGTGGGTAGGTGGGCAGCAGTGGTGGGTAGGTGGGTAGCATGGTGGGTAGGTGGGTAGCCTGCTGGGTAGCCTGGTGGGTAGGGGGGCAGCAGTGGTGGGTAGGTGGCCAGCCTGCTGGGTAGCCTGGTGGGTAGGTGGCCAGCCTGCTGGGTAGCCTGGTGGGTAGGTGGGCAGCCTGCTGGGTAGCAGTGGTGGGTAGGTGGGCAGCAGTGGTGGGTAGGTGGGCAGCAGTGGTGGGTAGCCTGGTGGGTAGGTGGGCAGCCTGCTGGGTAGCCTGGTGGGTAGGTGGGCAGCAGTGGTGGGTAGGTGGTGGGTAGGTGGGCAGCAGTGGTGTGTAGGTGGGCAGCAGTGGTGGGTAGGTGGGCAGCAGCGGTGGGTGGCCGGGCCGGTGCACCTGTAAAAGAAAAAAAAAAACATTCACTTACCTGCAGATGAAACCTCTCTTCCGAATCCCAGGCAGCCTCTCTCTCCGCAGCTCCTCTTGAATGTCCCGCGCCGTCTCCCGCTGCGTCATCAGTGCAGGGCTACGGGAAGATGGCCGCCGAAGCCCGCACTGGAGACAAAAATAGACAGCAAGATGGCGTCGGCGGCCATCTTGCCGTCTATTTTTGTCTCCAGTGCGGGCGTCGGTGGCCATCTTCCCGTAGCCCTGCTCGGGTAAACTGTCAGTGCCCGTTGCCGGCGCCCGTAGAGGGGAAGCGCCGAAGGAGGGGACCCAGGTGAGGGAGATGTGGGGGGGTATTTCCCCCCTTCCCCGCCGACGCTGCCACCCCTCCTTTAGCGCTGCTTCCCCTCCTGTGTCATCAAGGCTTCTGGGGAGGCCTTGATGACACCCCCCCCTGGAGCTGACACCCGGAGCGGAGCACTCCTGGCCGCCCCATGGTAGCGACGCCACTGCTTCAGTGCACCCACCTACCTACGTGAGTCCACGCAGTGTCACTGTGCCTGTCCGGTACCTGTCTGTGTGACAGGTGCACATTTGTAATACCCATCACTGCATATACCTACCTGTTGTGTTCAGTGCACCCACCTACCTACGTGAGTGCACGCAATGTGATATACCACTCCGTGCATACCTGTTAACTGCACCTGTGTGACTGCACATTGTATTAGTCAAGTCAGTACATACCCTTCACTTTATCCCCCCCCCCCCCCCCCGATATGGACAAAATGACCAAAACAGGTAGAGGCAGAGGTAGAGGCAGACTCAGAGGAAGGCCACCTGGCAGGTCTGTGTAAGGTCGTGCTAATGTGATTTCGTGTGGCCATGGACCAAAGTACAGTGCTCAGAAGAAGGCACGTCCCATCAACTCCCAAGATTGTCAGGACGTGGTTGACTATTTAACATAGAATACCTCATCTTCCGCAGCCCCCAGCACTACTACAAGCACCACATCCACTGCATTTGACAGTTCACGTGAGTTATTTGGTAGAGAAATCACTGATGCACAGCCATTATTGTTACAACCAGATGAAGGCGCTAAGCAAGTTACACCACCTTTGAGTTAGGCAACACTATGGATGTTACGTGTGAGGAGAAGGATGATGAAGTATCTGCTGTTGGTGCAGTTTTGGAGGTGTCTGAGGCAAGCGAAGCTGGGCAGGATGATTATGATGATGACGATGATACGGATGCCCACGTGGGTACCCAATAGAGAAGATGAACATGGGGACAGTTCAGAGGGGAAGTCAGAGAGGTGTAGAAGGAGACGAGTTGCTGAAAGAAGCAGGGGGAGCTCGTCATCAGAAACAGCTGGTGGCAGTGTCCGGGGCCATGTATCGCCACCTATGGACAAGCCAGACAACATGCTCTTAAATGTCAGCTGCTGATGCCACCATAGTGCCATCACCTCAGGAGGGGCTCATCGGTTTGGAAATTTTTTAATGTGTCTGCCTCAGATCAGAGCATTGCCATCTGTTCTCTCTGCCTCCAAAATTTGAGCCGTGGAAAGGCCAATACCCACGTAGGGACAACTGCCTTACGAAGGCACATGCAGAAAAGGCACAAAATGCAATGGGAAGAGCACCTGAGCAAAAGCAGCACACAAAAGAAAAACCACCCTCCTTCTTCTCTTCCTCCTTCAGGTGCAGCATCTTCAGCCGCTTTCTTCCTTGCACCTTCACAGCCACCTTCCTCCACTCCGCCTCTCACCTTGAGCGGTTCCTGCTCCTCTGCCCACAGCAGCCAGGTGTCTGTGAAGGAAATCTTTGAGCGGAAGAAGCTGCCAGTCACCCCCTTGCCCGGCGTGTGACAGCTGGCTTGGCGGAACTGTTAGCTCGCCAGCTGTTACCATACCAGCTGGTGGACTGTGAGGCCTTTCGTAAATTTGTGGCCATTGGGACACCGCAGTGGAAGATACCAGGCCGCAATTATTTCTATAAAAAGGCGATACCCAAACTGTACCGTGAAGTTGAGAGTAGAGTGGTGCCATCTCTGGAACAAAGTGTTGCACGGTCAAGGCAGGTACATTACTTACACAGCCCATTGGGTCAACCTGGTGACCGCTGGTAAGCAGGGAGTACGTGGCTGTGCAGCGGACCTAGTGACACCTCCACGGCTTGCAGGCAGGCCTGCTGCCACCTCCTCTCCTCCTGCTACATCCTCTTCGCTGTCGTCCTCCTCCTCCTTGGCTGAGTGGCAGTTCAACTCTACTGGTGCTGCGATCTCCTCTCCAGCTACACAGCCCCAGTTCCCCAGGGCCTATGCTACATGCCAGGTACGACGGTGTTACACCTTCTTAGACATGTCTTGCCTCAAAGCGGAGAGTCACACTGGAGCAGCTCTCCTGGCTGCTCTTAACAAACAGGTGGATTAGTGGCTGACCCCGCACCAGCTGGAGATCGGCAACGTGGTGTGTGACAACAGCAGCAATCTCACTTCCGCTTTGAATTTGGGAAAGCTGACACATGTACCCTGCATGGCACATGTGCTGAATTTAGTCATTCAAAGTCAAAGTACCCAGGCTTAGAGGACATCCTGAAGCAGGCCAGGAAGTTGTGTGGGCATTTCAGGCGGTCTTACACGGCCATGGCACGCTTTGCGGACATACATCGGAGAAACAAGTTGCCGGTGAGACGCCTGATTTGCGATAGACCGGCTCGCTGGAATTTGACCCTCCTTATGTTCTCTCACATGCTAGAACAGGAGAAAGCCGTCACCCAGTACCTCTACAACTACAGTAGAAGGACACTCTCTGTGGAGATGGGGATGTTAGGCCCAACAACTGGACACTCATGCGAAATGCATGCAGGCTCATGCGGCAGTTTGAGGAGGTGACCAACCTGGTGAGTCGAAGTGAAGGCACCATCAGCGACTTGATCCTGTATGCTTACTTCCTGGAGCGTGGCATGCGTAGAGTGGTGGATCAAGCTGTGGAGGAGTGTGAACAGGAACAGTTACAGGAGAAATCGTTGTGAGATCAATTCTCATCACCAGAATGTTTCCTCAACACCTGCGGCAGCACAGAGGGGGGAGGGGGAGGAGGTAGAATCGTGTGGGGAAGAGGAGTAAGACTCGGATGATGAGGAAGGTTTTTTTAGAGGAGGAGGAGGCGGCGGCAGTAGAACAACCACAGGAGGCGTCGCAAGGGGCTTGTGCTGCTCAACGTTCCGGTGGTATTGTTCGTGGCTGGGGGGAGGAGGAGGACTTACCTGACGTCCCTGAGGAAGAGCAAGAGGAGATAGATAGTACGTCTGGATCCAACTTTGTGCAGATGGCGTCTTTCATGCTGTCCAGCCTGTTGAGGGACCCCCATATAAAAAAACTCAAGGGGAATGAGCAGTACTGGGTGGCCACGTTACTAGACCCTCGGTATAGGCACAAAGTGGCAGAGATGTTACCAACTTACCTGAAGGCCGAAAGGATGCAGCACATGCAGAACAAGCTGGCAACTATGCTTTACAATGCGTTTAAGGGTGATGTCCCAGCACAACGCAATAAAGGTACCACCGCCAGTAATCCTTCTCCCATGTCCACGCAGCCAAGGACAGGACGCTCCAGCGATCTCATGGTGATGTCGGGCATGCGGACATTCCTTAGTCCAATGCCTCGCCTTAGCCCTTCCAGGTCCACCCTCCACCAAGCCTGGACCAGCAGGTAGCCGACTACCTGGCCTTAAGTGTGGATGTAGACACTGTGAGCAGCGATGACCCTTGGACTACTGGTTGCGCAGGCTTGACCTGTGGCCAGAGCTGTCACAATTTGCCATCCAACTTCTGTCTTGCCCTGCCTCAAGCGTCCTGTCAGAAAGGACCTTCAGCACAGCTCGAGGCATTGTCACGGAGAAGAGAAGTCGCCTAAGTCACAAAAGTGTTCAGTACCTCACCTTTATCAAAATGAATGAGGCATGGATCCCGGAGGACTACTGCCCGCCCGAAGACTAAGTCAGTCCCCACACACAACATCTCTGCCTGCACGCCGTGTGACTGCCTGCCCCAAGACAAGTCGCTCCCCACACAGCACCTCTACCCGTAGGCCACTTGACTGCCTTCTCCACCACCACCAACAGGGTCCAGGACTCCAGGTGGATTCCTGAATTTTTAAGGCCGCTACAACCTATTTTTTTTTGGTGTGTGTATATGCCTGCCTAATTTTTCTGGCTGCACTGCAGCTGCAACAAGAAAACAAAAGGCATGTACATGTGCCAATTCCCCTTCGTGATCATTACCTTGCCGCGGTGAAGGGGCTTGCGTATCACAATGAAGCAATGACCAACGGCTATATGAGTGTCTCGGGGGGGGGGGGGGGGGGGCACACCCAAGATAACAAGGTAGTTGCTTCATTGTGGACAGACCAAATTTGATCAGCTGGACAGTCACTGTTGTTCTATCACTGAGCAACCACAGCCCGGCGACCATATGGGCTTGAAACCCACCACGGCCTGCACTCTGGCCATGGTGCGCACTAGTCCAGCATGGCCGTCACTACACAAACAGCTGTTTGCGGTGCGTTACACAGTGAGTTTGGTGTGTCAGTGTGAAGCAGTACTCTAATTACACTCCCTGATTGATGTATACACATGCAAGATGTTTTAAAGCACTTTAGGCCTGCAATTTAGCATTCAATGTGATTTCTGCCCTTAAAACGCTGCTTTGCGTCAAATTCAGATTTCCCCCCGGGACTTTTGGTGTCTATACCCCTCCGCCATGCCCCCCTCCAGGTGTTAGACCCCTTGAAACATCTTTTCCATCACTTTTGTGGCCAGCATAAGTGTTTCTAGTTTTCAAAGTTCGTCTCTCCATTGAAGTCAATTGCGGGTCGTGAAAGTTCGCAAACTGAAAATCGGAGGTTCGGGCCATCTCTACCAGTTGCGGCTAGTCTGACGCAAGTGAAGTGCACTATTTAGGTATCTCCACTATAGAGATAGCTCTGGTTAACTTTGATTTTCACTAAATGACCTGACACACAAACTACTAGATCTCTGGTATTCCACCTCTTTATGTAGTTCCCGATCAATATTTCCACCAAGCCCTGGCACAAGATTAGCATTTTTGGGGGATGTGGGGACATTCCAACTTTGATATAATATGATAGACCAGTTTGATAATTTTAACTAAATGGGCATTGTGACTCTGACATCAACTATTTGACAGCTACCTGTCACTTGGCAGTTAACAATTACCACTTAAAGTAAACCAGAGCTGACGGCCTATGAAAAATCTAAACTTACCAGGGGCTTCCTCCAGCCCCATAAGCACATGTGAGTCCCACGCCATCCTCCTGCGGTCTGTTTTACGCCACAATCAGCGCCGGTAACTTGCTCAGTCGTGTCAATCTGGGTTTTCTGCGCATGCGTGGGAGGTCCACAGAAGACCCAGATGGGATGCGACTGTGCAAGTTACCGGGGCTGATCACGGCTGAATGGCAGACCAAGGGAGGACGGCGTGGCACTCACGTGTTTATAGGGCTGGAGGAAGCCACGGCTAAGTATCGATTTTTCATAGGTCGTCTGCTCTGGTACACTTTAAAGTGAACTAGAGGTGAAAATAAATTGATGAAATAAACAATTGTATTCATCCTCCTACTCCTAAAAATGACTTTTTTCTAGTTATCCCATGGTTTTATTTTATATTTAAACATTTACAAAGTAGATTGAATGTTTTGTCGTCTCCGCTCAGTGGCAGCCAATTAAGTGTCCCTAAATGAAAACACATGAACTATTGACCTTTTTCTATCTCCCTCTGCTCTCAGAAGTAAAAGAAAACTTTTATGGCTGTAATTTGCTTATCAGTGATGTTTACTATATTCCCAACAAGGTACTGACAAGACAGAAGCTGTCACATGCCTAAAAATTAACTCTTTCAGGCAGCTAAATAAAACAAGTAAAACAGCCTGGTTATTAATATGTTTTGCACTGTACATACACATGTTTATCTCATCATGTCGCCTCAGGTAAACACTCAGCCAATTTTGATTGGACAATTTTACCATTTCTATGTACTATGAGCACTTATCTACACAATCTATTCATAGTATTAGAAATCTGTAGGCTCTTATACTACATGTAGGTGGAAAAAAATTGGCCAGTGATTGGTCAAACAAAACTGTATGTGTGTATGCACCCTAAGGATCATGGTAGGGCAAATCCTGCAACAAACAGGCAGTTGCTGTAGAAGGCACCATCAACCACTCCCAGTAGTCCTCTAGTATAGTAAAGAGAAGTTAGCATGATTGCTATCCAAATACTGAGAGCTATTTTCCCTGCTGTGCTCCCTAGCAATCTCATGCAATCGATACAGACGCACAGCCTAGCAATAATGGTACGCTACATGCCCAACAAGCGATGAAATATAGCATGTATGGTATCGTTTTAACCAGGACGAGCAAAGTAATGTATTTTGGGGTGTTTAACAATTGTGGCACTTGTCATGTAAAAATTAGGAAGGGTAAAACATGAAAAAACATCATAATTTTTGCGTTAACGTCTAATTTTCTGTGATTAAGTGTCTGTGAAATTAAAAACATACTTGGAAAAAAATATTACCAAAGAAAGTTTGTCCTGGAAAAAAAACAATGTATGTATCACTTTGATGACATAGGTAATAAAAAGTTATTGCTATATCAATAGTGACACAGCTGATAGGATTTTGCAAATCGCTGGCATTTGCAAAAGCGCTAAGGCAATAAACGGTGGTGATTCCACAGTGGTAATTGTGACTTTCTGGAACCATAATCACAGTGCCTGAAGCATTTTCAGACCATTTGCGCTTCAATGCAAAAACAAAAGACAGCTGCAAAATTGTTTTTCAAATGTTGTACAACGCAATTTTTAATCACTTTTACTACCCGGAACCACTTGCTGCACCCATTGCAAAAGCACTACATGTAGCATTTTTGGAGTAATTGCAATTCTGAACCAAGTACAGGAATGCAAAAGCTCTTTGAAAATTGCTCCAAAATTGCTACAAAAAATCACTATCTCCCCAAAAAAATCGCTTGTCTGGCTGTGAAACAGCTCACCACTAAAAAGATAGAGTGTCAGGGGAGGTAGGGGCACAATTATGATGTGAAACTCAGTTATATAACCTGTCCAACCTACATTTCTGATCTTTCTCAGAGATACACACCAAGCCGCTCACTCCGCTCCTCCAATGAACTTCGTCTGACCGTCCCCCGCATCACCCAGTCCCATGCACGCCTCCAAGACTTCTCAAGAGCCGCTCCAACACTATGGAACTCCCTACCTCCACCCATTAGGGCAGCCCCCTCCTTCAACACCTTCAAGTAGGCCCTCAAAACTCACCTTTTCACTCTGGCCTACCAACCCTCACAATTGCTCTAAACCCACAGCTGAACTCTGGTCCCCTACCTCTCGTGTCCCTACATCTCCCTCTAGATTGTAAGCCTTTGGGCAGAGTCCTCCTCCTTTTGTGTCCTACCTGATCATGCACCTCCATTACTGTGCACCCATGCTATGCATTTGAGTGAACCTAACTTGCCTAAATTTCATGCTCCCCTCCAGTGACTGACTAAGCATTACCTTGTACTCATACTGTGCTGTGTGATCTGGTTTTCTTGTATTCCTGTATTGTCATATTGCTGTTTGTCACCCCTAAATATTGTCTGTAACCTAAATTAATGTCCAGCGCTACGTAATATGTTGGCGCTTTATAAATACAATAAATAATAATAATAATAATAACTATGTTTATGTTTGCTAAAGGCCCCCTTTATCTAAAAGGAATTATGTATTTCATGTAAGTTTGAACAACTAATACTAAAGTTCACATGAGTGTAATAGTTATCTCAAAAAACACTATTTAGCAATTAATATGAGATAAAAAAAAAAGTAAATTCTTACTAGAAAGCATCACACATGTATTCACATTAGACATGCTGGTATCTAATCAGTCTTGTTCATGCTATTCCTTATACTGTACTAGCTCTCCCCCTTGTGGTAGAAACTGACTTTCCCTTTATTTTAAATTCACAAAATACAATCTCCTGCTATAGTCATCTACCTTCATCACAGCACATTACTTATTCCACTGAAATCACTTTACTCATTCCACTTATTTGTGCTGCAGAAAATCTTTCAAGCTAAATACATTTAGTATTTAAAAGTATGTCCAAAAAGTTACAGAATTTCAGGCATAACACCAAAATAACAGTCACAAAACCAGTGCGGTTGACAAAAGACATTTATCTATATAAAATAAATATTAACAACAATATGTACATATATAGAACAATGATTAAGTACAATGATTAAGTACTAAGTACTCTTTCTGCCTGCATTCGTGTCTGAATTACCCCCTGAAACAAGCATGCAGCCAATCTTGTCAGAGTTCTGTCAGAAACACCTGATCTGCATGCTGGTTTGGGGTCATGGCTAAAAGAACTAGAGGCAGAGAATCAGCCAGGCAACTGGTATTGTTTAAAAGGAAATAAATATGGCAGCCTTCATATTCCTCTTACTTCAGTTTCCCTTTAAGATCTCCTTAAAATTAAACTTATAGTGAGGTTGTCTCCGAATAGAGGTGTATCCTTTGATGCAGCTAAGGAAACAGGGGCCCCAGTGCAAGTTTTACATGCTCTTAAAGAGACTCTGAAGCCTCCCAAAAAACATGTTTTTACTTTAAAGACCTCTTTAACATGAATGCCCCAGCTGAAACACTGCATCCCCGTGGCTGAAAACTCAATTAATCACCCCAAACTCCTGGGGCAAAAATCCACAACTATCCAGTTCGTGGATTTTGCTGCCCGGGGGAGGCAGAGCTTTGGTCTGTAGCTCTGCCTCCATTCGCGTCAATCTGCGCTGATCACTGCCTTTCTTCGCCCCTCTCAGTGAAAGAAGACAGAGGAGTAGGCGGAGGCGGAGATCCGCGCAGATTGATGCGAGTAGAGGCAGAGCTACTGCACAAAGCTCTGCCTCTACACGGAAGGAGCCCCGCAATTAGCCCCAGGGAGTTTGGGGTGATTGATTAAGTTTCAGCTGCTGGGATGCAGCGTTTCAGCTGGGGCATTCATGTTAAAGAGGTATTTAAAGAGAACCTGTACTGAGTAAAAATATTTAAAATAAACACATGAGGTAACTTCAAATGAACATTACATAGTTACCTTGCCATCAGTTCCTCTCAGAACCTCACCATTTTCTTCTGACAATAATTCCTTCCAGTTCTGACAATATTTTGTCAGATCTGAAATATATCAGTTGCTGTCAGAAAAATATCAGTTGCTGTCAGTTATAGCTGAGAGGAAACCTGATGTACCAGGTAAATGTCCATGTTTCCCTATGGCTCAAGTGGGCGATGTTTCAGTTTAACTGTGTGCTGACCAGAAAGCTGTTATGGGTAATGGCCATTTTCAAAATGGAGGACGGAAAATTCCCTTGATCACAGTGAACAAACAGGACGCGGGACAGGATAAAGACACTGAGGAGTAGACTACATGGAAGGTAAGTATGACTTGTGTATGCTTATTTTGACTTTTAATTTTCAGTTCAGGTTTTCTTTAAAGTAAAAATCAGCAGATCAAATCAGAGACAGAAGGCTCAACATTGGACAAGGTGGGTCCTGGAAACTTTCAAGTAGAGATGGCCCGAACGGTTCGCCGGCGAACTGTTCCTGGCGAACTTCCGGTGGTTCGCGTTCGCCAGTGAACGCAAACTTTTCCGGAAGTTTGGTTCGCCCCCATACTGCACCATTAGGGTCAACTTTGACCCTCTACATCACAGTCAGCAGGCACATTGTAGCCAATCAGGCTACATTCCCTCCTGGAGCCACTCCCCCCATATAAAAGGCAGGCACCGCCGGCCATTATACTGTGCCTGCAGTAAATAGAGAAGGGACAGCTGCTGCTGCTGACTCTCATAGGGAAAGATTAGTTAGGCTCTTGTAGGCTTCTTAGCTTGCTCCTTGCTGATTCTTTTTGCTAAAATAGCACCCCACAACAGCTCTTTTGAGAGCTAATCTTTTTTTTTCTGTGTGTCCCACTGACACTTGTGTTGCATAGACAGCCTTGATAATTCATACTGTGTGTGCGACTGCCAGGCCCAGCACATTCAGTGACTACCTGTGTGTGTGTGACAGGTGCACATTGTAATACCCATTGCTGCATATACCTGCCTAGCTGTTGTTCACTTCAGTGCACCCACCTACCTACGTGTGCACATGCAGTGTCACCGTGCCTGTCCGCTACCTGTCTGTGTGTGACAGGTGCACATTGTAATACCTATTACTGCATATACCTACCTACCTGTTGTTCACAGTGCACCCACCTACCTACGTGAGTTTAGCGCACGCAGTGTCACTGTGCCTGTTCGCTACCTGCCTGTGTGTGACAGGTGCACATTGTAATACCCATTGCTGCATATACTTACCTACCTACCTGTTGTTCACAGTGCACTCACCTACCTACATGAGCGCACGCAGTGTCACTGTGCCTGTCCGCTACCTGTCTGTGTGTGACAGGTGCACATTGTAATAGGAAAACAACAAGAGAGAGAATTGGCTCTTGGGTGCATGAAAATTCACAAACAACTTTATTAGTAAGAAGGTACAAAAAACCTAAAACTAGACATATACATACAATCTATATATATATATAAGCATTAAAAGTGTATATCACACAACTCCGCCACAAAAGAGCCACTATGAACTCAGAATCTCCATCTTAGCTATGGGGCTGCAGTCCCCAAAAAAACAATTGATAGGATGTTTTGGCTGATATGAAAAAACATGCATAGGACCTTAATGGACATTGTTCTCCATCACAAGGAAAAAATGATGCAGCTGAGCCCCCCACTCGCAGGGGCTGATGATACAGCAGATGACACAAATGCACTGATATAGCTGTTAGTGTCCACACAGATACACCCCTCACTCGCAGGGGTAGAACTGAGGCTGATTAGTGGTTAGTGAGCCAAGCAGGCTGTCAGCAGGCTGTTAGTGAATAGTATGGTTCCAGGCAATGCAGCACATGATATATGAATCAGTTACAATAGTAGCATATGCAGCAAGATGAGAAAGGCCATGCACAGGCAAGCAGTATGTTGATAGTGCCAGCCAAAGTCCAACGCTAAGGGTCCACTGTGATGTGGTGGGCAAGTGCCCTAAGCCTGAGTGCAATGATATGGCGTAAATCTCAGCAGAATAGCAAAGTTCCAAGAGTAATGGTGGAGGTCCCAATATATAATGCATTTATGGTGGTATAGTTACCAATCCAGCTGTCCTAATAGTGTCCAAGAGGGAGATAATGTTGATGGAGAGGAGTCCCAGGTGGCAGAGTGGCAGAGTTACCTCGCTGTGGTTTAGCCTAACATGTTTCGCCGTTTCCTAACGGCCTTTTCAAAGGCGAGCAGCGGAGAGCATGTTAGGAAACGGCGAAACATGTTAGGCTAAACCACAGCGAGGTAACTCTGCCACTCTGCCACCTGGGACTCCTCTCCATCAACATTATCTCCCTCTTGGACACTATTAGGACAGCTGGATTGGTAACTATACCACCATAAATGCATTATATATTGGGACCTCCACCATTACTCTTGGAACTTTGCTATTCTGCTGAGATTTACGCCATATCATTGCACTCAGGCTTAGGGCACTTGCCCACCACATCACAGTGGACCCTTAGCGTTGGACTTTGGCTGGCACTATCAACATACTGCTTGCCTGTGCATGGCCTTTCTCATCTTGCTGCATATGCTACTATTGTAACTGATTCATATATCATGTGCTGCATTGCCTGGAACCATACTATTCACTAACAGCCTGCTGACAGCCTGCTTGGCTCACTAACCACTAATCAGCCTCAGTTCTACCCCTGCGAGTGAGGGGTGTATCTGTGTGGACACTAACAGCTATATCAGTGCATTTGTGTCATCTGCTGTATCATCAGCCCCTGCGAGTGGGGGGCTCAGCTGCATCATTTTTTCCTTGTGATGGAGAACAATGTCCATTAAGGTCCTATGCATGTTTTTTCATATCAGCCAAAATATCCTATCAATTGTTTTTTTGGGGACTGCAGCCCCATAGCTAAGATGGAGATTCTGAGTTCATAGTGGCTCTTTTGTGGCGGAGTTGTGTGATATACACTTTTAATGCTTATATATATATATATATATATATATATATATATATATATATATATATATATATATATATATATATATATATATATATATATATATATATATAGATTGTATGTATATGTCTAGTTTTAGGTTTTTTGTACCTTCTTACTAATAAAGTTGTTTGTGAATTTTCATGCACCCAAGAGCCAATTCTCTCTCTTGTTGTTTTCCTGAATCGTTGTTGGCAGGATGCATGAAAAAAGCTTTTTCTGATAATTAATATCATCATGAGTTTACTTATTGCTCCCAATCAATTTCAGGTCTCCTCTCTTGAGTAATTTGCACAAAAAATGCACATTGTAATACCCATCACTGCATATACCTACCTACCTGTTGTTCACAGACTAGTGCACCCGCCTACCTACATGAGTGCACGCAGTCTATATGAGTGTCTGGGAGGGTGGCAAACCAAAGATAATAATATCGTTACTTCACTGTGGACAGACCAAATATGATCAGCTGGACAGTCCCTGTTCTGTCATTCATCTACCTCAGCCCGGCGACCATATGGACTGGAAAGCCGCCATCACCTGCACTCTCGTCATGGTGCGCACGAGTCCAGCACGGCCGTCACTACACAAACAGCTGTTTGCAGTCACTGCATACCTTTCACTGCATCTTTGACTGCACATTGTAATATACCTGGCAGTCAGTGCATACCTTTCACTTGAATGGATGGCAGACTTACCCTCCATAACAGATTCTCGTTAAAGGATTTAAAGTTGATTCATCTGATATACAGCAGGGCCTCGAAAGTCCTCCTGTATTGTTATTTTTGGTCACTACCTCGGGACGTGCATGCCATGCCTGCTGCCTTCCTTGGATGTGTGTGGTAGCCGTTCCTGCTCCTTTGCCCACAGCGTGCCTGCTGCCTTCCTTGGATGTGTGGTGGTGGTAGCCGTTTCTTAAGCTCCCACTCCGGACCGGAATCAAACCAGGATTCCCAGGCCATTACCCGTGGTCACTCGCAATGGCAGACTTGCCCTCCATAACAGATTCTCGTTAAAGGTAATAAAGTTGATCAGTGTCATATACAGCAGGGCCTCAAAAGTCCTCCTTTTGTTCACTACCTCGGGACATACATGCCATGCCTGCTGCCTTCCTTGGATGTGTGTGGTAACCGTGGTCACTCGCAATGGCAGACTTGCCCTCCATAAAAGATTCTTGTTGCAGGTACTGAACAGCAAGCAGAACAAGTATTTAAAAAAATAGATGTAAGCTTTAACAATGGTAGAGAAAGAACCATCGGAAGTTGATAATGCAGTCAGACATTACCTGACATCCCTGAGTGAGGAAGAGCAATCTCGCTGTGGTGCGCACCAGTCCAGCACGGCCGTCACTACGCAAACAGCTGTTTGTGGTGCGTTACACAGTGAGTTTGGTGTGTCAGTGTGAAGCAGTACTCTAATTACACTCCCTGATTGATGTATACACATGCAAGATGTTTTAAAGCACTTTAGGTCTGCAATTTAGCATTCAATGCGATTTCTGCCCTTAAAACGCTGCTTTACGTCCAATCCAGATTTTTCCTCGAGACTTTTGGCGTCTATCCCACTCCGCCATGCCCCCCTCCAGGTGTTTGACCCCTTGAAATATCTTTTCCATCACTTTTGTGGCCAGCATAAATTTTTCTAGTTTTCAAAGTTTGCTTCCCCATTGAAGTCTATTGCGGTTCTTCAAAAATCGGAGGTTCGGGCCATCTCTACTTTCAAGTAGAGCAGTGCTTGTTAATTGGAGCACTACAACAAGAGGGCTGTCAGTTACAAGCCATTATTCACTTCAACTTGGATACAGTCAACTGTGTCACCCCCCAGGATGCAGTTTCAGTGTTTACCATAGACGCTGTTTTCCCAAGATATGCCACTGTTTACAGATCCAGTGAGGTAAAACAAACATCTAAAAACATTATACTTGTTCTCCTTTTATGATTGCTCCATAAGTAACTTCTGCGTCATTTTTATATTCTCTGACATTTCTTATTGTATGTACATAGAGCCACTCTCAGGGCAGAGGCATAAACTGTGCCCACTCCTTCTTGTCTTACTAAGCTGCTACCACTGGCCAGCTATCATCATTGTTAGTCATGTTATACTAATGGGAGGACAAGTCGGTTCTGTACTTCATGTACAACAGTGGTTCTCAACCTTTTCAGCACATGTACCCCTTTGTGGGTCATCCCTAAGCAAATGTACCCCCTACCAAAGAAAGCCGCCCGCAATGTGAAAAGTGGGTGTGGCCATGATGTGGGTGGAGCCAAATACTAGCAAAATACAGGTAGTCTCCAGTTAACAAATGAGATAGGGACTGTGTCCATTCTTAACCTGAATCCATTCTCTTTTTTCTTCCTCTGTTTTCCCTATGCTTCTTTTGTCCCCCTCTGTGTCACCTCAGTTTGTGCCTCATTTGTCCCCCTCTGTGTCACCTCACCTCCCCGTATTATCTCTGTTCTCCCTGTGCCTCTTTTGTCACCCTCTGTGTCACCTCTGTTCCCCCTGTGCTTATTTTCTCCCCCCTCTGTTCTCCCTGTGTCTCTTTTGTCCCCCTCTATGTCCCCCTGTGTCACCTCTTGTTCCCCTGTCCTACCTAGGTATAGGTGCCCCCGTATAGGTATCCAGGTATAGGTCCGCCAGTATAGGTAGCAAGGCATAGGTGCCCCCAGTATAGGTATCCAGCCATAGGTACTCCCAGTATATGTTAGTCAGGTACAGGTGCCCCTAGTATAGGTAGCGAGCTACTGGTGCCCCAGTATAGGTAGCCAGGTACAGGTGCCACAGTGTAGGTAGCGAGCTATAGGTGCTCCAGTATAGATAGCCAGGTACAGGTCCGCCAGTATAGGTAGCAAGGCATAGGTGCCCCCAGTATAGGTATCCAGCCATAGGTACCCCCAGTATAGGTTAGTCAGGTACAGGTGCCCCTAGTATAGGTAGCGAGCTACTGGTGCCCCAGTATAGGTAGCCAGGTACAGGTGCCACAGTGTAGGTTGTGAGCTATAGGTGCCTCAGCATAGCCAGGTACAAGTGGTGCCCCAGTGTAAGTAGTGAGCTATAGGTGCTCCAGTATAAATAGCCAAGTACAGGTGGTGCTCCAGTTTAGGTAGCGAGCTATAGGTGCTCCAGTATAGATAGCCAGGTACAGGTAGTGCCTCAGTGTAGGTAGCGAGCTATAGGTGCTCCAGTATAGATAGCCAGATACAGGTGGAGCCCCAGTGTAGGCAGCGAGCTATAGGTGCCCCAGAATAGATAGCCAGGTACAGGTGGTGCCCCAGTGTAGGTAGCGATCTACAGGTGCTCCAGTATAGATAGTCAGGTACAGGTGGTGCCCCAGTGTAGGTAGTGAGCTATAGGTGCCCCAGAATAGATAGCCAGGCACAGGTATTGCCCCAGTGTAGGTAGTGAGCTATAGGTGCTCCAGTATAGATAGCCAAATACAGGTGGTGCCCAGTATAATCTTACATAGCCCCGTTCCCGCGCCGACTCCTCTCTCTGGGCTCTCCTTCTCTTGCCGGGATCTACTCCTCTCTTCGCGCTCTACTCTTCTCACTGGCTGGTCGTGTCCTACACTATGGTTACTTCCGGCATCACCTGTGACGTCATGAGAGGCCGCCAGATAACCATGGACAAAGGACGCAAGGCGGCGAGAGGAGGAGAGCACGACAACAGGAGAAGAGCCCGGCGAGAGGAGTCCACACGGGAATGGGGCTAAGTAAGTTACTGCGCCCCTTGCCGCGGACACTGCCTGCGCTGCCTGCCAATTCTCTCCTGGGGGGGTGAATCCGCTATTTTGTCTGCGGCCCCCGGGGGACCCCGGACAGGTGCTGATGTAGCCCCAGGGGTCCGGGGACCCCAGGTTGAGAAACACTAATGTACAACATAATACCCAAGGAGCTTGGGGTAACCTAAAACCACTAGGAACTACTGAAGCACACTAGTGCATTTCTGTGCTCATTTCAGCAAATGTATTAATATGTGACACCGATGGGTTGCTGAAATCAGCACATAAATGCACAAGTGCGTTCAGGCCCTAACCTAGAATAGATTTTCCTCTGAGGGACATAAAACTAGGGTTGCCACCCGGCCGGAATCTGGCCGGCCCAGCCGTTAAAAACACTTAAAAGCCGGCGCCGGAATAAAAGTTTCACCGGCACGTCATTTGCCGGAAAAATCAGCCCTAGCATGCTCCCAGCTCTGCAACCTGAACCTAGACAGCTCTCCCTCCTCTGTTCTTGGATTGGCTGGCTATGCACTGCCAGCCAATCACAGTGAGGATTCTGGGGAAGAAGGCGGAGCCCAGCTGAGAGGGAGTCGAGCTCACTGGTCTCTTCCATGAACAGCGTGAGTCCAGGGCAGGCTCCTACCGTGCTGAGCCAGCGGGGCTTCAGGAGTTTTCCCGGTAAGGTCACCTGTCATGTGTGACGTTGTGGCTCCCTCTCCATCCTCTCTGCACTTCTCCTGCAGCAGCATGGGGGCCTTCATTCAGCTGCACAATCTGAATGGCTCTGACACGCACCTCAGGCAGGCACAGTACAGGCTCCTCCCCCGGCTTTCCAGCTGCAGAGCGGCAAGTTTAGATGTGTGTGACAGACTCTCTCATCCAGGGAACTGATCTACACAGCAGGGTCAGGGTGAGACTGTGACATAGTACTGCAGACAGGGAGAGGTTACAGCTGAGCAGAGGCAGCGTTGTGTGTTAGCCTGACAATTAACAGTTTATTAGCCTGACTTTGATCTGTTATCTCTGCCGTGTGCCCCTGACCACCCCCCCCCCCCCTCTCTCTTTTCTCATGTCTTACTCACAGCAGTATGTTTTTATGAAAGCTTATTGTCTCTGTATGTTCCACCAGCCTAATGGTAGAGGTAAAGACTGGAGTCCTGGTGAAAAATCACCCTGCAGTTATTCATCTCCCCCAACCTCTCTCTCTCTCTCTCTCTCTCTCTCTCTCTCTCTCTCTCGTGCCTCTACTTTCTTATCTTACCCTCTTTCTAATGTCCCCCTTTTCTCTATCTCTCTCCCCATTCTCATGTCTCTCGCCCTCTCTCTTTCACACAGTCCTTATATTATTATTAAGGTGCCCATACATGGGCAGATAGACCAAGAGACAGATCTCTCTCTGAGAGAGAGATCTGTCGGCTGCCCTTACACCACAGGCCGATTCTAGATCGATTTCAGTATAAAATCTCTCAGGAATCAGCCTTGCGGCGCTGCCTCGCTGATGTCCCCCCCCCCCAATATAAAATGTGCCCCATGCAGTATACTTTACCTGTCGGTGCCTACTGCTGCCTCCGGGCTCCATCCTCGTACACGCCTCATGTGATTGCCGGCATATATATACGTGGGCATGTGTGTGACATCACGTATGCACCCACGTATATGCCAGCAACCACGTCGGGAGCATGTATGAGGATGGAGCCCGGAGGCAGCGGTGGACACCAACAGGTAAATTATACTGCATGGGGCACATTTTATATTGGGGGACAGCTCAGGGGGTCTCTGCCCTTATCCTGATATTGAACGCCATTACCACTGTGCATCTGATCGAGCATGCCAGCCCTACATCTTTCAGCATTTGTGATCGATACATGCGACTAATTTCATCCCAAAATTTATCACATCATTGATCGGGCTTGCTCTTAGCAGCACCGATTTTCATATGTTATTATATAATTAACAATTATAATTAAATCAGATGTTCGATCGGCCTTATGTATAGCCACCTTTACCGTCTTTCACCCCACCCTCTACTCTGTCCACTCTGCAATGTTTCTTTATCTATCTACCACCTGTCCTCAGAGGAGCTCACAATCTAATCCTACCATAGTCATAGTGTAATTTCCTACCATATATTATTATTATGTATTTATATAGCACTGACATCTTATGCAGCGCATTACTGAGTACCATAGTCATGTCGCTGACTGTCCTCAGAGAAGCTCACAATCTAATCCTACCATAGTCATATTCCAAGGCCATACCATATATTATTATTATTATTATTATTATTATTATTATTATTATTATTATTATTATTATTATGTATTTATATAGCACTGACATCTTATGCAGCGCATTACTGAGTACAACAGTCATGTCACTGACTGTCCTCAGAGGAGCTCACAATCTAATTCTACCATAGTCACAGTCCAGTGTCCTACCATATTATTATTATTATTATTATTATGTATTTATATAGCACTGACATCTTCTGCAGCACTTTACAGAGTACATAGTCAAGTCACTGACTGTCCTCAGAGGAGCTCACAATCTAATCCCACCATAGTTATGACCCACCCTTTTATATATTTCTATAACACTGGTAGCTTCTGCAACATATTACAGTGTTCTGATGCTTAAAAAGACTCAGAGAGGAAGGAAAATACAGCTCTGATACTTACCCTGGGCTTCCTCCTGCCCCATAAACACGTCTAAGTCCCACCCCGTCATCCCGCGGTCTGCCATTCAGCCACGATGAGCCCTGGTAACAGGCACAGTGACGTCAGTCCGGGTCTACTGTTCATGCGCGGGAGGTCTGTGCGTGCGCAGTAGACCCTGACTGGCAACGACTGAGGCTGGTAATTGAGTTCACCGCAGCTGAACAGCAGACCACAGGAGGACGGAGTGGGACTTAGACGTGTTTACGGAGCTGGAGGCCGAATTATTGTGTTTTTTAAGCAAAGGAGTTCTGTTAGGGGTTTCTGAGGGGAAAAACAGACACTTACCTTGGGCTTCTATCAGCCCCCTGCAGCGGTAATGTCCCACGCTGTCCTCCTCCCATCTGCCATTCTCCGCCGCCGGCCCCGGTCTAGCGCGGCATGGGATCCAACTGCGGCTGCGCTACAGTGGCCGCGCACCCGCTCACTTGCGCCTGCGTCATCGGAAGCTTACTGCGCAAGCACAGTACAAGAAACCGTTGTACTGCGCCTGCGCAGTAAGCCTCAGATGATGTGAGCGGAGGTGCGGCAACGCGCATTATTCGTCTGTGTGACAGACGAATAATAGCCCGGTGCCGGCTGCGGGGAACGGCGGATGGGAGCAGGACGGCGTGGGACATTACCGCTGCAGGGGGCTGATAGAAGCCCCAGGTAAGTGGCAGTTTTTCTCCTCAGAAACCCCCACAGAACCCCTTTAAGCAACTTCGGCTCCGTCTTCTGACGATGCAGACGTTACTCTGATGCATTAGGAGTTAGAGACTTCCCCGAGGCAATTTTTAATCTTACCGGTGTTCTTTAAACTTTAACAGTTTAACATTTGTGTTTTATTTTTATAATTTTAAATTTTACCTGTGCTATTTTTTAAAAAGGGTCGTAACAAACCCCTCCCACTTTTAGGCCACACCCCATAGCCGGTATTTTCTCCGTCAAAAGGTGGCAACCCTACATAAAACTGAAGCTCCAGTTTATTGCTAGCTGCCCATAATAACCAGTCACATTTCTTGCTGGCAAACCAGCACTGTGAAATTCACAGTTGGCAGCAGGGTAAATGTTTCATAGTAACCAACAATTATTGTCACATACTCTGAGGAAGGCAAATGCATGACGCACAGCCACAGACTTCCTACTCCTCCATGAGAGATTAAAAAATGTAATTAATTGACAGAGCATAACAAAAAACAGATAGAGTTGGTTATGTTCTTGTTATTACTATTATATACAGTATGTATTGTAAATGCATTGAATGGATTAAATCATCAAAGTGGCCATTTCTCTATCTAACAGAAAAGAAGGAAAACTCAATTTCGTAAAATGGTATTTGTTAATGAGCTTGGCTACCACCCCCATGCCAAAACATTTGCTGGTTGCCAAGATACAGCTCTGCACACCTATGTATAGCTGACTGAGCAAACAATTTTCTATACCTTATGCAAATGTACTATTAGGGCCCTTTTCCACTAGCAATCGCTAGCGTTCACGCTGAACGCTAGCGATTGCTGAATCGCAATTACCGGCGATTCCCCGACGTTCGCGGCCACAATTTTGCTATGCTATGCACTGCATAGCAAAATCGCGCCAATTATCGCTCCGCCGCGCGTTCGCGTTCCCCGCAAAAACGAATCGTGGTAGTGGAAATGACCTACCGCGATTCCCATGTTAAAAAGCAAACCGTAGCGATTGTAAAATCGCTAGCGGTTTGCGTTTTTGCGATTCAGCCAGCGCAAACGCACTGGTGGAAAAGGGCCCTAATGCACAAAATAATAAATATATTATTTTCCCTTTTGGAATTTAAAAAAATATCTTTATAAAATGCATTTTGTTTGGAAAACTGAGATTATTTTAAAATTCCAAGCATAAATGTATAAATTATGAATGATTTTTTTTAAACACAGCAATTGCTGGCCAGCAAAGTACATTAATAAACCATGGAATTTCACTGGAGAGTAAATTTTACTGTTGTGTTGGTATACTGCCCGGTGATGTTTTTATAGATTGTGAATACTTTAAAAAGTTTCCTTATCTTGTTAACTCTATAGCCAAGCACAACTTTTACATGCTGTTTAAGATTGAAGAGCTACATCTAAATATTGTGCAGTAGCCAAAGTCAATACCTTGGGTTAGCGCTGATGTGGGATGTCATAAGGCGTTTTAACCTCTTATGTGAGCTGCTATTCCTTAGATAATAATTAAGCCTGTTTTTGATTAAAGGGAAATTCCACTTTCATTATAACATTGTCATAAACACATACTGCTGTTGCACAAATCTTGTTTTGTAAATGTAATGTTATTGAAAAATTATATTTATATTTTAATTTGCAGCCAGTCAGAATTTCCAAAACTGACAGTATGGTCAAAATACACTTCTTGGCAACCATAGCAACAATACCTTGCTTGGAATGCAGATTGGTTGGAAACTCCCACCAAGCTCCATATGTAATTAGCTGCAAAGAGCAAGCACTATTGTTACTCATTTTTTTAAAATAAATACCTAATCAAGTATTTGGAAAGAGCTTTGCTACTCCCATCTTATCATCATGTCATGAAATACATATTTTATTTCATTTTGTAATTATTTCTTCATGATGTTCATATTTTTCTTGCCTGAAGTTATGACTTATCTTTTTATTATTATTGTTATGCATTTACATTGCACAAAATAAAATACACTGAATGGTCTATAGTCCCGTACAGGGACTATCACCTGGCAAGGATTGGGACTTGATCCCTCAGCCAACAGTTCAGCCATGAACTGTACAGACGTGTCATTAGCGTATAGGCTAGCAATGTGTTCTGTTGCTACGGAGGAAGGCCGACGGCAGGACGCAAATAGGAGTGGCATGAGTTGGAGAACAATGCCCTCATCCTACACTTGGCTAAGATGACCCATCAGGTTCATCTCTTGCTGATGCATTGGGTATCATTCATAAAGAGGCTGTCGGTAGTGCGGGAAAACACCGTTCTTCTCCGCAACCGGTACTTTAGACTTTTGAGTGGGCATTCATAAAGAAGTGTGTAGGTGCGGTGGCAGTGCGGAGATTCCCCGAACTAGGCTGGCGGTAGGCAGGCGGTAGGCAGGCGGAGACACGGAAGCTGCCGAGTTGATACATTTCTCCGTGTTCCGCTCTGCTGCAGCTGCCTGGGAGGTCTGTGTGTCTCCATTCACTTGCATTGGTATCGCCACATCAGAGGGAGCGGGACTTTCCGACCTGACACCGCTGGCGGTATTCTTTATGAATTAACATTTTGCTACATTTGTTCCGTTAATCACCGCACAAGGCGGTGATTTATCACTCTGCTCGGTATGTCTTTTTTTCATGCGGAAAGAGCCTTTATGAATGCTGACTTTGCCGAGTGGTCGGTAAAGTCAGCTGTTTTTTGCATTTCCGCATGCGGAAATGCTTTATGAATGATACCCATTGAGTGGGATCGGGTGCTGCAGCATACATGCTAGATTTTCAGAGGCAGCCTCTTCTAGCATGTATACAAGGCTTATGTCACTGCCTTGCCTGACAATCCTGCTAATCTTTTTAGCTGCAGTAGTGTATGAATCCCACACCAAAAATAAACATGCAGCCAATCCAGTCAGACTTTAGAAATATCTGATCTGCATGCTTGTTCAAAATCTGTGACTAAAAGTATTAGAAGCAGATGATTAGCAGTGTAGCCAGGCAATGTGCATTGTTTAAAAGGAAATAAGTTAGCCTCCCTATTCCTCACACTTCAGCTGTGCTCACACTCTAACAACCATTCAGCTGTTGACTACTTATTGTGTACCAACATTTCCACCCATCTGCAAACTGCAAAACTTCAGTTTGGAAATGTCACACTTTTTTTTACTACTATTATTACTTTGTAGGAGGGAAAAGTGAAGCTTCTACATAGTACTATAAGTGCAACTTCTACAACTCCTACTACAGGTATCATACACACTGGCCCATAATTAACTTTTTCTCCTGAGTTATTTTCTAGGAGATAATTTGCATATTCTCTTTAAAACAACTTTTCAGCATTTTAAGTTGGTGAAAACGACATCACAAGGTGTGAAAATATAATCTAGGAGAAAAAGTGAATTGCATATTCCACAGGGATTAAACTGTGGAATATTTGCTCTGTGTGCATCTTAAAATAAAAAAATTCAGCTAATGCTAACTACTTTAGCAATGCCCTATTACTCTTATGCTGGCCATACATCTACAGAAATTGTGGCCCCTGGCATAATCATTTTATCCAATCAGATGAAAATCTGGCCAGTCGATGGTTCAACCAATTCCAGGCCAAAATCGTTCAAATGTATCAATCAGGTATGCTGAAAAATAGAAAATAGATAGATGGATAGACCTCTGGGTCACAATGCTGCAAGGAGAGATTCATTCTCTCTACCAGCACAAAGGGAGGCGGGGGAGCGGCAGGGGAGCATCCAGGGAGAGAGAGCTGCCCAATGGCAGCTCTGGACACTCTGCAGGAATGCCCCCGGTGGGCATTTTAAACAGGGAATCCCTCTACCACATGTTTGCCCTAGAGATAGCGACAAATATTGTAGATAATCTTGGGGGGTCATAGCGCGGCGGTGGGGTGGAGGAGAGCAGCAGTGGGGGGACATAGAGGCATGTCATGGGGCAGGGAACATGTATTTGTGTCCCATCTGAACTCCCCCCCCCACGAACTAACTCGGGTTCTCTTTAAAGAGATTTGTGGAGCAGGAACACTGCTGCTTATCTTTAAATGTCTGTATCTGGGAAAAAGTGATGTGGTTTGACCTAAAAAAAAAAAAATAGTTAAACTAAACACGTCTCTTGTTTAACTAATCTGATTTTACTTCTTTAGGTGTAAATAAGTAAAAGAGTAATTTAAAGTGGACCTAAACCCAGAACTTCCTCTCAGCTCTGAAAGATAAGCAACAGACCTCCTGTATTTACATGTAAGCACGGAGTCTGTACATACCGCGGCACAGATCAGACAGAATGAAAGCTCAAATTACATTTGTGATTATTTGCAGATAAGGGAGAATTAGACAGGTTGTTCTTTCGAAATACATACAGGGTGTATTTCTCTGTGTTGTACTTGTCTCTTGTGCAAGATTTTAGCCCCCCCCCCCCCAAAAAAAAAACACCATATAATTACCTATGGAGAGGGAAAGCTCTGGGACCTAAAGAGCCTCCCCGTTCCTCTCCTCATCCTCCGTTCAAATCTCCCGACACGGAAGGCTTTGGAAGTCTTTGGGAGTCTGAGTGGTCCCAAAGACGGGCGGCTCCATACTGCGCATGTGTGAGTGAGTGAGAGAGCGTGCTCACACATGTGCAATATGGAGCAGATAATCTTTTTGAAGCCCACCCGCAGCAAAAACGAGCAGTCTCCGACCGAGCCAGGGCAGGAATGATGGGATGAGGAGAGGAATGAGAAGGTTCTATAGGACCCAGAGCCTTCTCCCTCCTTAGATAAGTACCTGTTTATTGATTTTTTTTTTGGGGGGGGGAGGGGGGCTAGTTCTGACTTCCTTAAAATACCCTATCTTCCAGTGACATGTTCCACCCTGTGCTCACAATTACTCAGCGGAGATTTTCTCAATTATAAATAGCCTACTTTTTAAATAGACCTAAAATCTCTAGCATACACAATTACAGTACACACTTGAACGTTACCTCATGTGCATGCTTCTCCATGTAACTGAATACATATTCATCTGCATCAGCTAAAATAAAGTTGTGCCCATTGAAATTGACTCTTGCTCCAACAAATAGGTCTGCAGCAGAGAAGTATTCAGACATGTTGCTCTTAAAGAATTCTTGTCCTGGTTTCTTGATACGGCATCTTTCCAAAAATTTACCACCCAGAATTCCTTTAAATATAAAACATAATTTGAAGGCATCTGACAAACAAGAAATGTGTCTTTTATAAGTGATTTCTACTTTTGTGTTAATGCACTAAATATGGTAGAACTGATTTTAACCCAAAAATATAAATTGGTAGTGATAATTCAACAAAAGTAACAGTATTTATAATATTATCAAGCTTAAAAGAAGGATGAAACTGCTACTCCTTTAATAGTTACTGCCAGGCTCATCGCCATTCACCATTTTTAATACAGAGTTAGAGAGTTTTAAAGTGAATTTTTCAGATTTAAAGAAACATCATATAATAAACAAGATAAAAATAGTGTGGTTCCACCCCTAATTATTACAACATTGAAATTCCAAACAAACATGACATAAAGTAGAATGTAGTAAACTATTCAGGATACCCACTTTTACATGAATTATCCAGGTTTCAGCATCAGACACACTTCCTATAACTATATATTACTATATATTGGTATGCAGCCCTGCCCTCCCAGTGATGTGCCAGCTGTTTATGCGGATTCCTCCTCCTAGAGCATTCTGGGAGATCAGGTATTATTTCTATTTGCTTTGAAATACTAGGCAGAGACTAGTACAGCAGACATACTAGATTCTTACCATCTTTTGTACCATTTCTCCCAAGTCCCGACCATCTTTTGGACTCCTATTCTCTACCTTCTACCTCTACTGTCATGTGGCATGATGTGCAGTAGAAGCAGATGGTAGAGAGCAAGTGGCGAGCAGTGGAGGCTAGTCAGGACTTGGAACACATGGCACTGGAGATGGTAAGGCTGCAAAATAGCTTTTAAGGACAGATTGTAGTAAAAAAATACCCCCTCCCCGACAAATTGAGCACACTGGCCTCAATTCACGGAGTTTTATCAAACACTTTATCAAACGTTTGATAAACGTTTGATAATTTACCTCATGGGTAAAATCTAATTTTGAATTTATTAAGGTGTTATATATTTATCGAATGTTTTACCGATAAAACGTTCAACAAATATATAACACCTTAGTGAGATTTTACCCATGAGGTAAATTATCAAACGTTTGATAAAGTGTTTGATAAACGTTTGATAATGCTCCATGAATTGAGGCCACTGAAGTGATGCAGCAGGCAGAGGATCCCCCTGGTATTATGTAACCCTCCAGTGTAGGTAGACAGAGAGGGCACGACCATTATTAGATAGCGAGAGTGTGCCTCTCAGTATAGGTAGCCAGAGACCCATAATAGGTAGTCAGATGACTCCCCAGTATAGGCAGCCAGATGTCCCCCAATGTATAGGTAGCCACATGGCCCCCCAGTATTGGTAGCAAGAGACACACCCCCAGTATAAGAAGCCAAATGATACACCCCCCACCCCAGTATAGGTAGCCTCATGACCTTCACAATAAGTGACTAGAGAGGACACCCAATCTCCATGCAGAGTGTGCAGCTCACCTTTCCAGGTTTCAGTCATCACTGATGTTTTGCAGCCATGGAAAGCAGGATGCCAAAGAGGATGATGGATCGTGTGCTTTCCTCTTGCCACTGGATCTTCAGAGAGGTGAGTCACTTCACAGACCCACACTTCTCCCCATTCTGCACCCACACCTCGCTACCCCCTCCACCACTGCACTCTCATCTGCCCTTTAAAACAGCCCTGCTTCCAAGTAACTACCCCTTATTCTCAGTAATTCCAGCTGAAATTAGTAGGGGCTTATTCTCACTTATACTAACCTAGAGTATATAAACAGACACAGTTATAAATGCTGAGAAAATGCATTCATCCTGTTCCAAGTTCTGAATGAAGATGCTCATCAACACAAAGGAAAGAAAAGCCACAAAGGCAGAAATACAGCTGTATAGTAATGGTCATTTCTAAGAGACCTCATTAAGAGGAATGTGATTTATTTGATCAGCTGATAGATTTGCAAAGCTCTGAAATGAGAGACTCACATATCTATCACCTGACAAAACTATGCTTCTCCGTGCGTTCTCCTAGACAAGACCATCACTACAGCTGTATTATAAGACAAGGGCATCTCCTTGGTAAAATCTCAGCTTTAGCTTGATCATCCACCACTGCCCAATCAATAGTTTTTATTGAACATTTTTGTTGTATAAACAGGTAGGAAATACAAACACAAAAAAAAAAAAACCATAAGAGAACAAGGATTGTCAATAAGACGGTAAATCCAAAACAAGTCTGGTGTAACCTCTTGAGGACCACGGGCTTAACCCCCCCCCCTCCCCCCTAAAGACCAGGCCATCTTTCACAAATTGGGCCACTGCAGCTCTAAGGCCTTGCTGCAGAGCCACACAACTCAGCACACAAGTGATTCCCCCGGCCTCCCACCTTTTCTGCCCACCAACAGAGCTCTCTCTTGGTGGGCTCTGATTGGTGGTGGAGTTTTTTTTGTTTTTTACTAATATTTATCTTATTTATTTTGTAATAAAAAAAATAATATATTTTATTGTGTCCCCGCTCTCCGTTTCTCCGCCAGCCAATCACTGTGATCGGCTATCATAGGCATCAGCCTATGACAGCCGATCCCTCCCAGTACAGCGCTGCCATAGATCGCAGTGCTGTACAGTGATAAAAGACAGTGGGTTCGTCATCTAACAGTCTCCGAGTGGCAATCGCCGCTGAGAGACTGATGGTGGAGCAGAGCTCCGTCATTCAATCAGAGATGCGCACAAGTCAGCGCGCGACCTTCTGCAAAACACGCCCACAGGACCTTACACCGATTGGCGTTAGGTGGTCCTGGGGCTGCCGCCGCGTCCACGCCAGTCCTATAGTGGTTAAGGCCTAATTCTCCAATCAAAGGGATGCCTATTATCTCTTGGAACTTGGAACTGAAAATATGTCATATTCTAGGTTCTTCAAAGTAGCCACCTTTTGCTTTGATTACTTTTTGGTTATTTACTATACTTCCACATGTGTTAATTCACAGTTTGGATGCCTTCAGTGTGAATCTACAATGTTCATAGTCATGAAAATAAAGAAAACTCTTTGAATGAGAAGGTGTGTCCAAACTTTTGGTCTGTACTGTATGTACATACTGCAATAGTCATTAAGAAATTTTGTCATTTACTTTCAAGAGAACCTGTAACAAAAAAAAAGTTCCCCTGGGGGGTACTCACCTCGGGAGGGGGAAGCCTCAGGGTCCCAATGAGGCTTCCCCCTCCCCTGTAGCTGCAGGCAATCCAGCGCTGGCTCCCCCGAAGTGTCCGGCAATCCTCCCTCGAAAGGGCCTGACAAGCGCTGATAAACGATGATTTAGTTACCTTTCCTGGCTCCAGCAGGGGTGCTGTTGCGGCTCTCCGCACAGAGATAGGCGTAAATAGCCGATCTCTGTCGTGTCCGCTCTACTGCGCAGGTGCAAGAGACTTGCGCCTGCGCAGTTGAGCGGGCCAACAGCAATCGGCTATTTCCTCCTATCTCCGAGCAGAGAGCAGATACTGCGCCTGCGCTGGAGCCGAGTAGGTAAATATTTACATCCCCGCTGTTTGGGGAGCTTTATCGCCGCCGCCGTGGGACAGAGGAGGACGGGGGAAGCCTCAATAAGATCTGGAGGCTTCCCCCAACCGAGGTGAGTACCCTCCAGGGTAGGTTTTTTTTGCTACAGGTTTTCTTTCAGTGTCCCTGCTCATGCTCTGTAAATTAATATTCCAGCGTACAAGACATATTGGGCTCAATTCTGGTAGCGTTTAGTAAATAATTACCTCATGGAATTGGGTTTACCTCATGAGGGAAATCAACTTTTGAATTCTGGTAGTTTAGGTAAAGTTTTACCTCATGTAATTTCATGAGGTAATTCATGTGGTAACTTTCTACTATAAATGTGTGGTATATAGTAGTGAAATACCTCAGACTTGAATTCTGAAGTGAAATAAGGCGTGTGTTTGCATGTCTTTTACCTCACATAATTAGACCTACCTCTACCACATGATAAATGCAGTGCTGTGACAGAATTGTGATATCTGTCACATAACATGGAGCCTTTTCAGCTTGTTTTTTGTTCCAACCCCCCCCCCTCCCGACCCCCAGCCTCTAAAAGTGCTCCGACCTACCACCCCCTACGATCCCCCATCCTCTAAAACAGTGCTGTCCAACTTTTGCGGGCTCGGAGGGCCGTTTTTTTTCCAGACCACATGATGGAGGGCTGGCCGCCCCCCACCCCCACAAAAAAAAATGGCAGCAGTTTCACCACAAAATGCAATTATAGTGATAGCAGATTCTCCAAAAAATGCAATCAGATTGGCAGCAGATATCCCCACAAATACAATCTTATTGGCAGCAGCTTTCCCCACAAATACGGCGAGATTGGCAGCAGATTTCCCCACAAATGCAATTTTATGATTTCCCCACAAATGCGACAAGATTGGCAGCAGATTTCCCCACAAATGCAACGAGATTGGCAGCAGATTTCCCCACAAATACGAGATTGGCAACAGATTTCCCCACAAATGTAACGAGATTGGCAGATTTCCCCACAAATGCAACGAGATTGGCAGATTTCCCCACAAATGCAATCTTATGATTTCCCCACAAATGCGACAAGATTGGCAGCAAATTTCCCCACAAATGCAACGAGATTGGCAGCAGATATCACCACAAATACAACGAAATTGGCAGCAGATTTCCCCACAAATGCAACGAGATTTGCAGCAGATATCCCCACAAATACAATCTTATTGGCAGCAGATTGCCCCACAAATGCGACGAGATTGGCAGCAGATTTCCCTACAAATGCAGCCCCTAAGTTAGTGGGGGTCCCAGAGCTGAGGAGGGGGACACAGCGCAGGAAGGGGGGAAATTGTGCACAGAGCAGTGGGGAGGGGGGAAGCCCCCCCCCCTCCCTCACCTAGGGCCCCCCACCTTCCGCGCTCCCCCCTCCCTCCAAAAGTGCAGCCAGCCAGCGGCAGCAGCGAGAAATCACTTACTGGCAATGATCAGAGCAATAGCGCTGCGTGCGGCTGGGCTGGTCTCCGTCTCCTCCACTGACCTATCACGCTCTCACAGTACTTCCTGCGAGAGCGTGATAGGTCAGTGGAGGAGACGGAGACCAGCCTAGCGGCACGCAGCCCCTAGGTGAGGGAGGGGGGAGGCTTTCCCCCTCCCCGCTGCTCTGTGCACAATTTCCCCCCTTCCTGCGCTGTGCCCCCCTCCTCAGCTCTGGGACCCTCAGGAGGCGGGCTGGCCGGGGCTTCCAGCAGTCGGGAAAATACCTCACTGTTTTCCCCCTGCATGTCGCTAATAAGCAGCAGGTGGGAAAATGTACCAGAATTAGGCAAAGCAAAAAAAAAATAACGTGTGAGGTATTTTCCTGACTGCTGATTACTTCGCTCGCACAGCTACCAGAATTGAGCCCATTAATCCTCTGAGCTTCCTTAAGTTAGCTTTTTAAAAATCAATAGTTTTCATTGTCCCCTTGCTCACAACACTGTTCAATACCAGGTCAAATGTTACCATATTGTGATTACTATTTCTGAAATGTTCTTGAAGTTGCACATGTGATGCAATATCAAGCAGATCATATTCCATGTAATTTATGAATGGAGGCTTATAACATACAATTGATATCCCTTACGCCATCACAGTCTTCAGTCTATGGGCTCAATTCACTAAAGGGTGCAAAGTGTTAGCAAGGCAGTATAAAGCCACTTTGCACGTGCAAACTACTTAGCACCCAAGTTTGCATGTGCAAAGCCTTAACACTTGAGTTAGCACATACAAAACCTTTACACTCGAGTTAGCACATGCAAAGCCTTTACACTCGACTTAGCACGTGCAAAGCCTTTACACTCGAGTTTGCATGTGCAAAGCCTTTACACAAGATAACTGAGTTATCACGCTTTAGTGAATCGAGCCCTATGTCTTCATTCATAACAGAAGATAATGACATTTTACCCAACATGCAAACCCTCCTCTTACCTCTCTAAATCTACCTTCCAGTCATAGCTATCATCCAGCCATATCTCTGTTATGCCTACAACATCATATTCTTTATCTCTCATCAGCAATAGTAAATCAGTTTTATTTAGAAGGCCTCTTGCAACAGCTAGCATGCATTTTATATTTTAACCATTACATTTTACTTCTTTAATAATACTAATACTTTTTTGTGCTTTTTCTCTCTCATGCCCTCCCTTCAAACCCAAGGTCTCTAAGCATCTTCTCCCCAACACAGTTGCACTGTATCCATTTGGGTGTAGGCTGATCCTATTGTAAAGTCTGTAGTAGAATGAAAAATATGTACAATTCTCAAAGAACAAAAACCGCCTACACTAACTTCTTTTCTTAGTCATGGTTGAATTCCCTAAGCACCTGCTGCCTTTCAGATGAAGCATGTGGTACTGGCAGTATTTCTAAAAACAACGCCTTGGAGTTCCAACCTTGAGCTTATCTCCTAGTTTTCTAATTCTACCTACTCCTATTTCCCTAAAATTGTTTTTAGGTCCATCTATCTTCCACTAACATTGTTACTTTTACTTATTGGACTGCTGACATTCAAATCCCTGCACAATCTGGGCCCTGGATACATGAAGGACTTGCTGAAGCTGCACCACACCTCTCACAACCTCAGATCAGCAAGTTCTATAAACTTGGTCATTCCCAGAGTGCACCTCAAAAAATCTGGTGATAGAGCCTTCTGTCATGCTGCCCCTACTCTTTGGAACTCCCTGCCACACCCAGTAAACACAGCACCATCCCTGGAGCTATTCAAATCCAGACTGAAAAGCCACCTGTTTAGCCTGGCATTTCTGGACTTATAAAATTCTTCCTCTGTACCACGATGGTCTGAGCCATGCTTATGCGCTTTGAGTCCCATGGGAGAAAAGCGCTCTACAAATGTTATTTGTTGTTGTTGTTGTTATGTGTACATGTAGGTGTTGGTGTATGTGTAGGTTCCCCCTTTAGTACCGCCCATCAATCTGTTATATGTCAATTTGCCAAACTACCAAAAGACAACATGTGTATGCACAGTCCTCTCTGTGCATGCACAGGCTTACAGGCTTCTACCTCCCCACCAGGCGTGAACGGTAATATAACGGTCGGCAGAGGGCGGGGGAAGAAGCCTGTAAGCCTGCGCAAGCACAGAGAGGACCCACAGTCTTCATGTTCCAGATCACGGCACAACTCTATTTCAGAGTTGCTGATCCAATGTAATTTAGCCCGGGAGGAAGAGAGCTTAGATAAGGGGCCAGTGAGTGTATCCTCTTTACGAAATAGATGTGGGTATGTAAATGCATACCCATGGCTTCTGCTTAGGGTCCCTTTAAGGATACATCACTGAACTCAAAATATTCATCATTTTTACTCATCATATCCAAGTTATGCTTTAACTGTATCTGAATATTATCTTAAAACAAATGCATGCTTATTTAAACATTATAATCCCACCACAATACCTGAATTCCGCTCTGTTGGTTCAAACACTGCTATGGTGTCATCACTTAAGAAATAGGAGATGATGAACTTTCTTTCCATGTCAATAGGGTTGTCTGAAACAAGTTGTGCAACAAATCTAAGAACATTGCTCTCCAGGCCATTTCTAAAAAAAAAATCAAAACACATAAGTGTGGCCAAGAAAATGTTTATCACATGTTCAAGGTAAAGAAGAACAAACTTATTACTATAAGTCCTCAAATGAGCAGATAAAACATTCTGGAATTGAATATTTGAACACTTCTACTCCAGGAAGGCTGCTTAGGTAATTTACTGGATTCATCAATAATTAAAATGGGCAAGAGCATTCTTCCAAACTACTCATTATATTGCTGTTATTCACTGTACTGGATTTAGAGTGACAGGAACAAATATGGCATTCTATATTCCTCCTTAAAGTGAACCCAAGGTGAAAATAAAATGATGAGATTAACCATTGGATCTGCCCTCCTACTCCTAAAAATTACTATTTTTTTAAAGATATCTCATAGTTTTATTTTATGTTTAAACATTTACAAAGTAGTTAATGTTTTATTGTCTCTACTCAATTGCAGTGTGTCAAGAGTCCCAGAGTGAAAATACAAGAACTATTGACCTTTTTATCTATCCCTTGCAGTCAGAAGCCTAGTTATCTGCTTAGCAAAGTGTTTTATAGCTGTAATTTGTTATCAAAGAGGGATGCCCGATTGGGTACCGACTGGAGAAAAACTCAGTTGCATAGCTGAATATTAACTCTCTCAGGCAGAGGTAAAAGAAAAGGAGCATAGAGTAAGTGTCTGTATGCTTGCCACTGTATATACACATGTCTATCTCATCTCATCATGTCACATGTCATATTGGGTACACATTACATGCAAAGTGTCCCTGAAAACACTAAATCAAAGACAAGGAAGAAAGAGTAGTTCAAAAGTCTTATGCTGGGAATACACCATGTGTTTTTTAGGCAGATAGATGGTTCAATAGATAATTTCCGACATGTCCGATCTTAATCTCGATCATTTTACTGCTCAATTTCTGATAGAAGTGAATGGGAATTGATAAGAAAAGATAAGAGAATCGAGCGGACAATCGAGCTAATCAAAAATAGATTGAATGGAAAATTGACCGAAAAAACACAATGTGTATTTCCAGCATTAGACGTGTAGATCAATTCAAGGTCCCCCAGGGGTACTCTATTAGTGGTGTAAATATTCAAACAAGCAAAACTAAGGTACCTCTATTTCACATACTGTATATCCTGATTATGTAAGTCCCATTAGTGTGATTGCCACTAGGCTCCAGTTCGGTTACACAAGCTGTGATATATCAATAACTGGTATTAAGCAGCAGGGGCATTTATACAATACAATACAATAACATTTCTATAGCGCTTTTCTCCCATAGGACTCAAAGCGCTTAGGCTCTTTCAGATTCAGTAATTGGTAGTAGGATGAAGTATTCACACAACAAAAGTTATATTTCTGCAAATGCCAAACTGAACAGGTGGGTTTTCAGTCTGGATTTAAACACGTCCAGGGATGGAGCTGTCCTGATCTGTTGAGGTAAGGAGTTCCAAAACGTAGGGGCAGCATGACAGAAGGCTCTGGGACCAAAAGTTTCCAAGTGGACTCTGGGTATGACTAGATTATTAGAACCTGTGGATCTGAGAATGCGGGGATTGCTACACAGCTGCAACATATCTTTCATGTATCTAGGGCCTAGATTATTCAGGGATTTAAATGTCAGTAGGCCGATCTTGAATAGGACCCTCCATTCTATAGGTAGCCAGTTAAGGGAGTGCAGGACTGGCGTTATGTGGCAGTGACGGGGTTGGTTGGTTAGCAGTCTGGCAGCAGTATTCTGTATCAGCTGTAGGCGGTACAAGACCTTTTTTGGAAGGCCAGTGTAGAGAGCATTACAGTAGTCCAGTCGGGATGTGATAAAGGCGTGGACTAAGGTTGGCAGATCTTCTGGGGGTATGAGGTGCTTGATTTTTGCAATGTTCTTCAGGTGAAAATAGGATGATTTCACCACAGCAGAGATTTGAGTTCTAAAGTTTAAATCCCCATCAATTAGAACTCCCAGGCTACGCACATGATCAGAGCTGCGTAGATCCGTGCCTCCTATTCCCAGTGGTGAAGACTGCAAGTTAAGTTGTTTTGTTATCATGCTCTGCCCTCCAATCAGAAGGACTTCAGTTTTGTCTGCATTTCGTTTCGGCCAGTTGTCATTCATCCATTTCTGTAGTTCACGTAAGCAGGCGTTTATAGTTAGAGTTGGGTCTGTCACACCAGGCTTGTGTAAGGAATTTTAAGCATAAGTATATACACTGTCAGCCATCTTGTCTTCTGCAGCCATGTTAGAATCCATGTATAATGCATTTTGCTTCTAGTCTAGCTATAGATTGAAGACTGTACCTGTTATGCATCACTGCTTCGTTACTTCTGCTTTCCTGATCTATTTCTGCTACTTCCTCCGGTTGTATACAGGAAAACGTTAACCGCCATCGGCCGAACGAAACCGAAAGTAACTTTGAATGTACCACTCTAACTGTCACTAACTAACACCTGCATAGATATGTCATATGTTATGCTGGGAAATTCCTATCATGTAAATGATATCATGTAAATGTGCTGGAATTTCTATGTCTTGCCCAGCCTATACAAAGTTGTGTATAAATATAATGTTCAAAGGCAAGACACTCAATCTGTTTGCCAACCACAAACTGTCTGTGTGTCTTTAATTGTGGCTGACCAGATTCAAAGCCAGTACTGGTAAAGAAATCACACAGTATTATTTCTAGGTCATCCTGAGGGTCAGTTGGGTCTGAAAAGTGACCGATCCTTTCAGCTGGGGGCTCGTCCGGGATTCTTCGAATACTTCGCTTCTTCAATTCACGTAAGTAATAATTATGTCTTTGTTTTGAAGGACTTTTTGTTACTCATGTGAATTGTTGTCGTGAATGTCGATGCAGGCAACTCAGGTTTGAATAGTATTCAGACTTGGGGTCTAAATTTTTGATATTATAGTTTAAATATATAGACCTTAATTTGGAAGAAAAGAAAAAAAAGGAGGGGACAGGGAATAGGTTTGACTTTTGATAAGTCTAAATTTAAAATTTTTTCGGACTTTTTAGGTAAAAGTCTGAATAAAGTGGGTGTCAGATTTTTTGGGGAAAAATCTGTCTGTCTGGGTCTGATCAGCTCAGTAATAATTTCTTCAGGAAAGAAAGGATTCCTTTTGGTAAGGAATATAGGCCATAGAACTAATAAGGGTTTTGATAGGCGCCATAGTACATATTGATTATGTGGGTTCAAATACTTTGTGATTTCTAATATATGTTTTGACTGATTGTCTGCTTATCTTATATCTGTTGCATAGAGTTATAAGATAATTTGTTGGTTTTTGTTTTTCATTTGTGTGGAACTTCAAGTCCAAGATCATTATATAGAGTGATTTTGGCTCCACTGTATTGTGTTGTTTACACGTAGACATCTACATTGATTATGTAAAATGAGTCTGTAATTTCTTTTATGTGTTTTGTGGTGTGAAATTTGTCATATATACTTGTGCTTGTGTGTCTGGTTGGTTTTCTGTAATAATAAATAATAGATTGGGTTTAAAAAGAATCCCTAGACGTGAATAATATATTTCTCTATTAATACAGTAATCTTAACAGATGGCCAAGAAAGTATATTATAAACTTGAATTGGGTCCAATGGGCCAGGACATTGTTAAGTTAATTCCTGTCCCTACGCCTATGAGTTTTGAGTCATGTGTAGATTTTGTTATAAGGATATCTGGGAAAAAAATATTTAGTTCATCCCTGGATAGAAAATATAGTGGAGAAGACAAAAGAAATAAATTTTAGTCCACAATTTCCTTTAATTGGAAGTAATAGCCTAATCCATATGGAGTTGATTAAAAACTTATGTTTAAAGGGCACAAAAGATTTGTCACATAATACTAACTGGGACTATGAATATATGTACCAAGGGGCGGAGAATTGGTTGAAATTTGCTCCTCATTATTATTACCAAACAGTTGACTAGTAATGTGTGTTTTATGTCTGTTCTCCGTCTATAGGTTGCGCCAGCGATGTTATAAGATCCTTACTGTATTTCTGAGAGAGGATTAGTAAAAGTAATATTGAGGACACTCATGGAATTCAGATAAGAGCGGTCACTTACTAAAGTCGCCAGTATAAATTCTATGTACGTACAAACTGGTTTCAGATGCCACCTTTGGAAAGATCTGTGATACTGAGTTTTTGTAGATGACGGACCATTAAAGTTATCTGAATTATGCATGTGTCATTTAATATAAGCCTTTCTTTAAGAGAAAAATTTCAGAAATATAGTAATGTAATTAATTCCTGCAAACTTGGGTATAGTTATAGAATAACATGTATCATAATGTATTCGTATATATATTGTGTGCAAACTGACACATATGTGTGTAAATTGAGAGATTGTATTAAGTACATGCTTGTGATATGTATGGTAGAGAGGTGATACCCGCAGGAACGTATCAATAGGGGGTGCAGAGGTAGTGGCCACACCGGGGCCCTTGGTTCCGAGGGGCCCCAAGGGGTCCAATCTCTATCACAGTATTAACTCTCTATTGGTCCTGTAGTGGTAATAAACACTTCTATAGATGCTTTGAACAGTAGCAATCCTTAACACACTGTTCCCAATCCCCCTCTTGCACCTCTGACACTGTGGTTGTCTTTGGCAAGTTTTAGTGCGCTGTATCAATTGCTATGTATAGAGTTCTTGGGGGGGCCCCATGAAAAACCTACACCAGGGCCCACAGCTCCTTAGTTACGTCACTGGACACTCGTGAAAGTTTGTGTTGAAACTATGGGTAATGATTTTTAGATAAATGCAGATGTAATTTTGAAATAATCAGAAATACTTAAGTTGTTTTATTAAATAGTGTTAGAATTTCCCTTTAAGTTTGAAAGGGTTAAAGATGAGGACATGTCATTTTTAACGCCCGCCAACATCTGTGTGGGTTCCTCTTCTGAAGTAGTCAGTGACAGGAAAGTAAAATGAGGAGAGAAATGAGGAAGTAAAAAAGTTTATTACTTTTTAATTTAATGGGGTTTAACATTAAACATTAGATTAATTAAGAACATATATGTCCGTATGTATGAAGTAATGTCAGGTATATTTGCCTTATGAAATAGTAGTATTTTTATCTCTTTTTCTCTGTTAATAATGATTTCTGCATATATACGGATGTATTCTTGATAGTCAGAAATAAAATAGGAAAGTAAGAATATTCTGGTAGTGAATATAATGTTTGTATAAAGTTATGTTGTATATACTACTTTTTAACAGAAGTCTATAACTCTGATATAATGGTCGCTCTTGAGTTTAAGAGTAGGTAGGATAGTGGCAGAGTCTGGAAAGGGTTAAATGTCATTTTTTAAAAGTGGGGTTTTTTTCTCTCTGGTATTGTTTGGCTAACACGGTACAGAAACATTTTTACTACTATTTTCTCTCTGGTAAAATTATGCCACCAGCGGTAAAAAGAGAAAGTAACTTAAACGTACTACTTTGTCATTAAAGGCGTTTTTATTAAATTATTCTGAGCAGTGGATAATTTATATATTCCATTTGGGGAATATTTTAAAATGTAAGTTAATTGTCATATTTATCTAAACAACATCTTAGGTTTTACTCTTAGTTAGATGTTAGAGTTTAGTAAATAATGACCTAATAAGTTTTGTCCCTATCTTTCCGTAATATACCTGCTTCTGTGTTCACTACACTACACACGTGGCAGTCTCTAAATAAGTCCAAAAGTCTAGTATAGGAAGTTTTTTTAATAAGAATGATTTTTCTCCTGAAACTTAGTGTCCTTAAATTAAATTAGATTAATTCACTGATACCAACTGTCACCCAGGTCTATATGTATGTGAATGAAGTTTCCCATATTGCAGAATAGATTTTTGGAGTCTTTATATCGTGTTCAAAAGAGGTTCTGATATTTTTTCATAGGTAGTATAGTGAGATCATATATCATAGTTTGGGGCCAATTTGGAGGGGAGACGGTTGACTTGTCTGTGTTTTTTTGGGTGAGGAAACTGGAGTGCCTGGGGGAAACCCATGCAGACACGGGGAGGACATGCGGACTCCTTGCAGATGTTGACCAGGCAGAGATTTGAGTAGGATTGCAAGGTGAAAGCACTGGCTGCTACGCCACCATGTTAGTATAGTTTTTGTGTAAAATGAATTGAGTTTTAGTACAACCTAAATAACTTCATGGATATGATGGCAATTGTCACTTGGACCCATAATATGTGTAATTAGAGTTAGAAATTGTATCACATTTTTTTTAAGTAGTAGTTAGTGGTGTTCATTTGAACAGAATTTCTATGGACTACTGAAATAACATTATATTTCAGAGTCATATAGGATTCATATATTATATCCAGTGGTTCAATGCGGATCATTCCTAGACATATTGAGGGAAAAATTTTGCTCATATGTTGATAGGGAATGTTTTAATTAAAACTCCTAACAAATAGATATCTTATATAAAAACACACCTACTTTTTGTTGAAATGCTGCCTCTGTAAAGCCTCCTCCACATTTTGCTGGTCTGGTCCACCAGTATATAAAAAATAATAATAAGTCCTCATCATAAATCTATCTCTCTTCGCCACACAGAGAGAAGAGGAAAAAAATGCTCCTCCACATTGTTAAAATGAAATGTAACTGCCTACATTCTGATTCAAATGATTCTAAGTATCACTGTTACGGAGGTATTGTATCTGATCTTAGATTTGTACAACTATAAAAGCAATTTTGAGATCCGTCAGCAAGATTTGCATAAAAACACTGCATTTCCTGTATCTGAGTTTCTGTGGGTAATATGCTGTAACTGAATATACTTTAGCAGAAACGCCATTTAAGGCTTCATATATGGGTCCAGGTCATTATTGTGGTCATCTCCTGTATTTAATAAGAATATATGTTTTTTTTAAGCCCAAAACACTTACAATTAACTCAAAATTAATTAAATTAAATCCTTACACTCAGCATAGGAAAATAAGAACATTTTTTTCATCTTTAGGGAAAATAGTTTATTTTAGTTTGCTTGAACTTTTTAACAAACTGTAAAGCTATTTGATGTTGTCATACTATAGATTTTTCACTGTTCTGAAGAAAGATAAAATCTCCAGGAAAAAAAAACACTGTTTAATTTTATAGTGTACTGATTAGAAACTTTATCTCTGTTTAGTAAGGAGACCTTAGTCTAATCTCTCTAGTGCTGTTTCTGTGTGTCTTGGGGACAACCATAGCTGTAGTACCTTAAGCGCACTATGGGGAAAAGGACACTATAGATGTTCTTTGTATGTCTGTAGCTTTAAACCCGGAAGGGGATCCAACCCTGTACTGGGACCCTGCTCATAGTATGCCTTATAGCTTACTAACTCTGACCAGACATTAAAATAACTTTAATGTATGATCAAAAAGGGGGGAAAGAGGAATATGGGCCTACTGGTCTGTGTAATGTAATTCCATTAGGAAGGGGTATCGAGGTAGATATTGCACTAGGGCCACCTAAGTTCTTTGAATATGGTTTGTGGTATGGTTGTGGAAGGTATCATGGAATGAGAATGTGACTTGTAATGGAAGAATGAAAAATGGGAATTCATTATGGTGTAAAAATTCATTGGGAGTTCATCCTCTCTGCCATGTATGGAGTCACATACTCGCACGGGTACAGCGACACGACGTCATGCGAACGGGGTATTGCGAGAGATCCGTTAGGATCATAGAAAGATCCGCTAAGTATGTTTTGAAGTTCATGGTGGAGAGTATGAATCATAGTAGTATTACAAGTACTAGGAAAAATAAATGACTTATTGGATTTTTGGGAAAAACATGATGCTCGCACATTTTTCTTTATTCTTTCAGAAATCACTTGCCAGACATCTATCCTGAGGAGGATAAGAGCTGACTGCCTGACCAGAGTCCATCCGGAGGTAATCCATCCAGAGGAATCCATCCAGAGGCTATCCTATCCTGAGGCTATCTTTACAGAAGGATTTTCTACTGGATCCACTGTTTTGGGTGAAATAGTTCGACTAAGTCCTGAATCCCAAAAAGAGACTTTTCATCAGTTTCATAGTTGCGTGTGTCATCTGTTGAAGAATGGAACAAGATCTGGATCTCAGACCCAGGAAGATTGTATGGATTGTGGGACATTCTTATGTGTATTGGGCTCGTAAGAAAGCTATTAATAGTAGCTATGGGGAAAACCTTGGGTTATCTAAAAATAACTTCATGATCTATTGGTTCAGTATTAGAGGGATGATTTGGAATATGTTTTTTGGTAGGGTTACTTCTTTAATGCGGAAATTTCCTATGCCAGACATCCTTATTTGTCACTTGGGTGGGAACGACGTGGGTAAAGCTAACACTATTGATTTGTTACACCGCATGAAATATGATTTCATGAGAATTCATGAGATCATTCCCCAATGTGTGCTGTTTTTTTCTGAAATCATTCCCAGACGGGTGTGGATTTTTCCCCAAGATAGATTAAGGGCCATTAAGACATTCATTAATAGGGCATTATCTAGATCCCTGCCAGCTATAGGGGTTTTTTCTTATTGGCATAATAAGTTTGAGGGTTCCCGGCCTAACTTATTCCGCCCTGATAGGGTTCACTTGTCTGATCAAGGAGTGGATATTTTCAATGCCGATCTTAGATCAATGATTGAATCAGCTGCTATGAGGGGTGGGTCACTATATTAAGGATACTATAGAATGGGAGTTAGTTGGAAGTCACATTATGGGTTAATGCTTTCTGAATAGTAAAAAGCCTTTATTTTTGCTATATCATTCTTTAAGTAAAGATTAGGATTAGGGTGTTTTTGTAAGTTAGATAATGGGTTGATATGTAATGAGCTGATATTTTTTTATCTCAATTACTAAATAAGGCCAAGTGCTGATTATCCAGGGATTTTTTCTGATTGCCATTTTGGAGTCGGGAAGGAATTTTTCCCTTTCTGGGGCTAATTACACTATGCCTTATAAGGGTTTTTGCCTTCCTCTGGACCAGCAGTGAACTGGGCCGGTGTGGTGCTTTGTTTTGGTTAAACTTTATGTACACACATCTTTCTTCAATCCAGATAACTATAAAATTGTATATTTATCAGACAGTAAAATATATATATATATACATACATACGCATATGTGTTACTACACATATAATTCAGCAGGCCTGATCTCAGTGGGCAATTTTCAGGGAACAAGTCTCCTATTCTCTGATACCTTGGTCTTCAGTAGATTCAATCTGGCCATAATTGTTTTGTGAAGGGTCCATGTTGCTATTGTGTTGTGTCCTATCCTGATTGTGAATATAGTTGGTGAGTGTCCATATGTGTGATTAGCTGAGTCCTTCTAGTATGGTTAAATCTGAAGGTAGCCATCATTACAGTTGTCCTGTTAGTCCTGACCTAGAAAGAGTATCTTTGGCAGCGGTTGCTATTAGTTACATCTTTTTCTGCTTTGATTTGTAGTGTGTCTATATAGATATTTACCATTACTGTGGTAAAAAGTCAATTAGTTAACATTCCCTTCCCTTGTTAAATCAGAGCTGTATCTGTTTGTCTGAAGCAAGCATAACAGGCTTTGGTCAGTATGATTGGTGTGATGGACTACAATTTCACAGCAACACAGTTGCCTTGAGCAACCGGATTGGTATATTTAATATGGGATAAGTGGAAGGCCAGAGATGTTGATGGTCTCATGCAGCCTTGTTCCCTAGTCTCTTGCTGTGATCTGTATTCCCTTTCACGAATGTGTCCTGGACTGAGGCCTGTAGCTACGTTTTTGAATTGTTTGGTGAGTTCTGGCAGTACTCCTGTATTTTCTGATCTCAGCCTCTGTACTCTGGGCATTGAGACCTGAGTATGAGTGTACCCCTACATGCAGTACGCATAAGATTTTTGTTAGATTACATCAGGAAAGAGAAGTGTTCTTAGTTCTGATCTGCATCAGGAAAAATAATTGTTGGGTTTTTTCCTGAGTACTTGCTGATTTGGTTCTTTTCTGATTAGTCTGAGTTGGTTGACCATTGTTTAAGTGGTTATTCAAGATTAGTTTGCTAACCATGTGCTGTACTAGAGTAAATGTCGCAAGCAACTTTTCATGTTATGTCCATTATCTCATTGGGAGACTGTGACCAGAATCTTGCCCACTGATATGTTAGTTCTGTATAAGGCTAAATAATTGGCTAAATAATTGACATTAGTATGATTATCTTTTTTATGAAGATACAATTAGATTGTATCAAGAAAAGCAAGAATTGGCATCCCCCAGGATTCTAATCCGGAGGGGACAACACTAGCATAGTCTGTGTAGCCATTTTTCCTTCAGAAAATGTCTAAAAAGGAGGGAATTGTAAGGAATTTTAAGCATAAGTATATACACTGGCAGCCATCTTGTCTTCTGCAGCCATCTTAGAATCCATGTATAATGCATTTTGCTTCTAGTCTAGCTATAGATTGAAGACTGTACCTGTTATGCATCACTGCTTCGTTACTTCTGCTTTCCTGATCTATTTCTGCTACTCCCTCCGGTTGTATACAGGAAAACGTTAACCGCCATCGGCCGAACGAAACCGAAAGTAACTTTGAATGTACCACTCTAACTGTCACTAACTAACACCTGCATAGATATGTCATATGTTATGCTGGGAAATTCCTATCATGTAAATGATATCATGTAAATGTGCTGGAATTTCTATGTCTTGCCCAGCCTATACAAAGTTGTATATAAATATAATGTTCAAAGGCAAGACACTCAATCTGTTTGCCAACCACAAACTGTCTGTGTGTCTTTAATTGTGGCTGACCAGATTCAAAGCCAGTACTGGTAAAGAAATCACAGAGTATTATTTCTAGGTCATCCTGAGGGTCAGTTGGGTCTGAAAAGTGACCGATCCTTTCAGCTTGAAGGAAAGATATATAGTTGGGTGTCGTCTGCATAGCAGTGGTATGTCAGGCCATGTTTTTGGATTAGTTTTCCAAGCAGTAACATGTAAATCGTGAAAAGCAGGGGGGAGAGGATTGAGCCCAGGTTCCTGGGAGGTCTGGGGCACCGCTGGGCACCTAGAGGGAAAGATTGCAAAAAATGGGTGGGGTCATGACATGGAAAAGTGGGAGTGGTCATAGGTGGGGCCAAATGTACATGAACATAGCAGTGGTGTAACTTAAATACAGTGGTTTGCAAAAGTATTCGGCCCCCTTGAAGTTTTCCACATTTTGTCACATTACTGCCACAAACTTGAATCAATTTTTTGGGAATTCCACGTGAAAGACTAATACAAAGTGGTGTACACGTGAGAAGTGGAACGAAATTCATACATGATTCCAAACATTTTTTACAAATAAATAACTGCAAAGTGGGGTGTGCGTAATTATTCAGCCCCCTGAGTCAATACTTTGTAGAACCACCTTTTGCTGCAATTACAGCTGCCAGTCTTTTAGATTATGTCTCTACCAGCATTGCACATCTAGAGACTGAAATCCTTGCCCACTCTTTTTTGCAAAACAGCTCCAGCTCAGTCAGATTGGATGGACAGTGTTTGTGAACAGCAGTTTTCAGATCTTGCCACAGATTCTCGATTGGATTTAGATCTGGACTTTGACTGGGCCATTCTAACACTTGTATATGCTTTGTTTTAAATCATTCCATTGTTGCCCTGGCTTTATGTTCAGGGTCATTGTCCTGCTGGAAGGTGAACCTCCGCCCCAGTCTCAAGTCTTTTGCAGACTCCAAGAGGTTTTCTTTCAAGATTGCCCTATATTTATATCCATCTTCCCATCAACTCTGACCATCTTCCCTGTCCCTGCTGAAAAGACGCACCCCCAGAGCATGATGCTGCCACCACCATATTTCACAGTGGGCATGGTGTGTGTTCAGAGAGTGATGTGCAATGTTAGTTTTCCACCACACATAGCGTTTTGCAATTTGGCCAAAAAGTTCCATTTTGGTCTCATCTGACCAGAGCACCTTCTTCCACATGTTTGCTGTGTCCCCCACATGGCTTGTGGCAAACTGCAAACAAATTAACAATGGCTTTCTTCTTGCCACTCTTCCATAAAGGCCAACTTTGTGCAGTGTATGACTAATAGTTGTCCTATTGACAGATTCCCCCACCTGAGCTGTAGATCTCTGCAGCTCATCCAGAGTCACCATGGGCCTCTTGACTGCATTTCTGATCAGCGCTCTCCTTGTTCGGCCTGTGAGTTTATGTAGACGGCCTTGTCTTGGTAGGTTTAAAGTTGTGCCATACTCCTTCCATTTCTGAATGATCGCTTGAACAGCGCTCCGTGGGATGTTCAAGGCTTTGGAAATCTTTTTGTAGCCTAAGCCTGCTTTAAATTTCTCAATAACTTGATCCCTGACCTGTCTTGTGTGTTCTTTGGACTTCATGGTGTCGTTGCTCCCAATATTTTCTTAGACAACCTCTGAGGCCGTCACAGAGCAGCTGTATTTGTACTGAGATTAGATTACACACAGGTGCACTCTATTTAGTCATTAGCACTCATCAGGCAATGTCTATGGGCAACTGACTACACTCAGACCAAAGGGGGCTGAATAATTACGCACATCCCACTTTGCAGTTATTTATTTGTAAAAAATGTTTGGAATCGTGTATGATTTTCGTTCCACTTCTCACGTGTACATCACTTTATATTGGTCTTTCATGTAGAATTCCAATAAAATTGATTCATGTTTGTGGCAGTAATATGACAAAATGTGGAAACCGTCAAGGGGGTCGAATACTTTTGCAAACCACTGTATATTCAATAGGTAGTATTTCACATAAATAAGCCCCTCACCTGGCTTATGTGTTGTTTTCGGCTGGCTGGACTGTGTGCTGTACTGTACTGTGTGCTGTACTGGTGGTGATGCTGGGCTGCCTGGCTGGTGGTGATGCTGTACCGGCCTTGCTTTGCTGGGAGCTGGGCCTTGGGTTTTTCTGGGTGATTTTCTGGGGGCTTTGCTGGGCTGGGCAATTTGCTGGGGGCTTCACTGGGATGAGGGCATTTTGGGCGCTTTGCTGGGCTGCGGGCTTTACTAGGCTTTGCTGAGCTGGGAGCTTTGCTTGGCTGTACGCTTTGCTAGGCTGAGGGGTTTGCTTTCCTGGGGGCTGTGCTTTGCTGGTATGGGGCCACGGGGCTTTGCTTTGCTGGTCTGGGGGCTTTGCTTTGCTAGTCTGGGGACTTTGCTTTGCTGGGATAGGGCCCTGGGGCTTTGCTTTTCTGGGCTGGGGGCTTTGCTTTGCTGAGACCCAGGGGCTTTGCTTTGCTGGGACCGGGGGCTTTGCATTGCTGGGGCTTTGCTAGGCTGGGCTATGGGCTTTGCTTGTCTGGGGCCCAAGGGCTTTACCTTTGCTGGGGGCTTTGCTAGGCTGGGGCTTGGGGTCTTTGCTTTGCTGGGGTCTTTGCTTTGCTGGGCCCGGGGGCTTTGCTTCAGCATAGGTAGCTAGGTATAGATGTCTTCAGGATAGGTACCTATGTATAGATGCCTTCAGTATAGATTGCTAGGTATAGGGGTCTTCAGTATAGGTAGGTAGGTATAGGGGCCTTCAGTATAGGTAGGTAGGTATGGGGTCCTCAGTATAGGTAGGTAGGTAGGCATGGGGCCTTCAGTATACGTAGGTAGGTATGGGGTCCTTAGTATAGTTAGGTAGGTAGGTATGGGGCCTTCATTATAGGTAGGTAGCTATGGGGTTCTCAGTATACGTAGGTAGGTAGGTAGGTAGGTATGGGGCCTTCAGTATAGGTAGGTAGGTAGGTATAGGGGCCTTCAGTATAAATAGATGGGTATGGGGTCCCCAGTATAGGTAGGTATGGGGCCTTCAGTATAGGTAGGTAGGTATGGGGTTCTCAGTATAGGTAGGTATGGGGCCTTCAGTATAGGTAGGTAGATATGGGGCTTTCAGTATAGGTAGGTAGGTACAGGGCTTTGTATAGATAGGTAGGTAAGTATGGGGCTTTCAATATAGGTAGGTAGGTATGGGTCCTCGGTATATGAGGTATGGGAATGGGTCCTCCCCCCACCCGCTGGTCCCCCCGCATGCCCCCCCCCCACCCCCCCTGCTGGTCCCCCGCTCATTTACAAGCAGGGGCTGCTTACCTCTGCCTCAATTCCAGCATGGAGTGCACAGCTGCAGAACTCTCTCTTCCTCTAGCTGTTTCCACGAAGCCGGTCACTAGGGCAACAGAGGAGGAAGAGAGTGGTCTGCAGCTGTGGTCTCCAGGCTCCACGCTGGAATCAAGGCAGAGGTAAGCAGCTGCTGTTTGTAGATGAGATGATACTGTATACCATGATTATGTAAGTGCCATTAGTGTGATATATCTGTGTATAGATTAGTTTTGACCAGCCAATTTAACTATCTTAAACCTTTACTACTGTATCCTGAAGAAATCATTTATTATAGTAACTGAAAAATGCTTAATTTGCAATAGTGCCCCTTTAAACTTCTGTTTACCTATTTACATGGTCTGTTCTGGTAGCCAAATCCACTGCTGCTGACCTGATAACAATGGAATTTAACAAGGCTATTGAGTTTGGAAAAAAAATTGGCCTTAAATTCGTGATAGTGTTCCTTTAAAATAAAGAAATTTTGAATCAGGTTGATACGATTTATTGGCTAACTTAAAAGAAAAAGAGTAAGCTTTTTGATAATCACCCTTCTTCAAGAGAACATGTAACAAAAAAAGAGTCCCCTGGGGGGTACTCACCTCGGTAGGGGGAAGCCTCAGGGTCCCAATGAGGCTTCCCTCTCCGCTGTAGCTGCAAGCAGACCAGCACTGGCTCCCCCAAAGTGTCCGGCAATCCTCCCTCGATAAGGCTGACAAGCGCTCATAAGCGCTGATTTATTTACCTTTCCTGGCTGCAGCAGGGGTGCTGTTGTTGCTCTTCGCGTGGAGATAGGCAAAAATAGCCAATCTCCGTCAGGTCCACTCTACTGCACAGGCGCAGGAGACTTGCACATGCACAGTAGAGGGGCCCAACAGCGATCGGCTATTTCGGCCTATTGCCGAGGCGGAGAGCCGATACTGCGCCTGCACTGGAGCCCTGGAGGTAAATATTTACATACCTGCTGTTCGGGGAGCTTTTTCGCCGCCGCTGTGGGACCGAGGAGGACGGGGGATGCCTCAATAGGAGCTGAAGGCTTCCCCCACCCGAGGTGAGTACCCCCCAGGGGAGGTTTTTCTCGATACAGGTTTTCTTTCAGATTCAGTTATTTAAAGAGAGACTGTAACCAAGGATGGAACTTCATCCCAATCAGTAGCTGATACCACCTTTCAGACGAGAAATCTTTACCTTTTCTCAAACGGATCATCAGGGGGCTCTGTATGGCTGACATTGTGGTGAAACACCTCCCACAGTGTGATGTCAGGACCATGGTGCTGACATCACACTGTGGGAGCCTTGTTGCATTGTGGGAAAGAACAGCTGTTTCCTCCCTGTAAATCAGGGAGAGGAAAGATTTTACAATGGGCAAACACAGACTAAATCATTCATACATAATTATTGTATTTCAATAGTGATCGCAGAGCACTCCTTGCATATGAATGGTGGGTGTGCCACAGTCAATCCGGCTGCACTCCAGACGATTCAGCAGTAGAACAGAAGCTAACCGGCACCATCCATGTATTAATGCTCTTTTATTTTCATGTATAACACATTGCAGCAAATATAAGCAACGTTTCAGGGCAACCACCCCTTTGTCAAGCTATGCTGTCAATGCTCAAAGACATACTGAAACATATACCTCTATTTATATACCAGCCATGGCCATTACTATCCAATCACACGATTCTGGCTAAAATCTAGCCAATCGTGTCAGTACTGCCTCATGCGGACCTGATGGGAAACTAACCTTCCTATATGCCATTGGTGGATTCAAACAGAACCATCCCACATCTCTAACCTCACCCCTGGCAGCCCTCACGACACTCCCACATCTGTCAGGTACTCACAGCGGTGTCTCCCACCAGGCCGCCGCTCTGGCGGGCCTGATGGGGAACCTATCTGTGTGACGCACGGCGTGGGACTAAGCCCCGCCCCCGCATCTCCCTGGCAACTGCAGACGCTGGCGGCGTATATCGCCGCCATGCGCTGCACGATGTAAACAGTGGGAGTATCCGCAGGGCAACCAATGGGAGGACACCTCCCCTCACTTCTCCATGCTTGCTATATAGAATGCATACAAAATAGCGGACTATCTCTATCTCTACAATATAATGCATTAGATGAGACCAACATGAGGGAAAAAAGACGCGTTGAGACCACAAATGTAATGGACATTATGAATATATACTCTATGCGGGGGAGACAAAGATTGTTATTAGATAATCATACCTTAAAGCAACAGTAATAAAGGGGTTAATAAACGGATGACATAATCAATAAATCACCAGTTTCTTATTGGATACAATGTCGTATATATGACATCACATCCAAAGCTGGACACAATGGAACCAGGGGAAAAAGATTCTAAATAAAGTATAGCTAAAATTGTTAAAAACATTGGTATTTGCTCTCTGACAGCTTTCCGGATATTGAATATTTTAAAAACCCACCACTCATCTCCTATAAAAGAGCTCCTAATTTGCGTGACCAACTGGTTCATGCAGATTCCACTCCTAGAGGTCAGTCAAGATCCAATCGCAGAGGCACATTTCCCTGTATGAACTGTGTTCATTGTAATTCAGTGATTAGGGGTGATCAGATTACACACCCCCACAAGGGTACTAAATTTAAAATTCATGACTGCTATACTTGTGACTCAAATTATGTAGTGTATGCATTAAAATGTCCTTGTGGACTACTTTACATTGGACAAACTACACAAAAGATTAAAAAACGGTTGTCGTCGCATAAACATGCGATTAGGGACTGACCAAGCTGTGGCTTACCATTTTCATAGGGCTGGAAATCATGTTAGCCAATTAAGATATATGATCATTGAACAGATTGGGCCCCTTAGGAGAGGGGGTGATAGGGTTAAGAGGCTACTGTACAGGGAAGCATTTTGGATCAAAAAGCTGGACACAATGGAACCACGGGGCTTAAATAGAGAATTTGATTTATTACCATTTATTTAGAATATTTTTCCCCTGGTTCCATTGTGTCCAGCTTTGGATGTGATGTCATATATACGACATTGTATCCAATAAGAAACTGGTGATTTATTGATTATGTCATCCGTTTATTAACCCCTTTATTACTGTTGCTTTAAGGTATGATTATCTAATAACAATCGTTGTCTCCCCCGCATAGAGTATATATTCATAATGTCCATTACATTTGTCGTCTCAATGCGTCTTTTTTCCCTCATGTTGGTCTCATCTAATGCATTATATTGTAGAGATAGAGATAGTCCGCTATTTTGTATGCATTCTATATAGCAAGCATGGAGAAGTGAGGGGAGGTGTCCTCCCATTGGTTGCCCTGCGGATACTCCCACTGTTTACATCGTGCAGCGCATGGCGGCGATATACGCCGCCAGCGTCTGCAGTTGCCAGGGAGATGTGGGGGGCGGGGCTTAGTCCCGCGCCGTGCGTCACACAGATAGGTTCCCCATCAGGTCCGCCGGAGTGGCGGCCTGGTGGGAGACACCGCTGTGAGTACCTGGCAGATGTGGGAGTGTCGTGAGGGCTGCCAGGGGTGAGGTTAGAGATGTGGGATGGTTCTGTTTGAATCCACCAATGGCATATAGGAAGGTTAGTTTCCCATCAGGTCCGCATAAGGCAGTACTGACACGATTGGCTAGATTTTAGCCAGAATCGTGTGATTGGATAGTAATGGCCATGGCTGGTATATAAATAGAGGTATATGTTTCAGTATGTCTTTGAGCATTGACAGCATAGCTTGACAAACGGGTGGTTGCCCTGAAACGTTGCTTATATTTGCTGCAATGTGTTATACATGAAAATAAAAGAGCATTAATACATGGATGGTGCCGGTTATCTTCTCTTCTACTACATAATTATTGTAAAAATGAAGCACTTTTGTTCATTACGTTATTTTGACTGGCGTTCCTCTTTAACCACTTGAGGACTGCTGTGTTAACCCCCCCTAGTGACCAGGCCATTTTTACTTAATTGGGCCACTGCAGCTTTAAGGCAAAGCTGCAGGGCCGCACAACTCAGCTCACAAGTGATTCCCCCCTCCTTTCCCCCCCACCAACAGAGCTCTCTGTTGGTGGGGTCTGATCGCCCCCACATTGTTTTTTTTTTATATATAAATATTTATGTCTTTTATTTTTAAATAAATTTTACGAATCCCAGTTGAAGGAGGCACCACCAATGTAAATTATAGTCTCTTTATTGGTCACATGGGCTTAAAAGCAGCTATACAACGACAGACCGCTGTTTCGAGCTTCCATGCTCTTTATCAAGTTGTCAAATCTGCAATACCAACTTTGACAACTTGATAAAGAGCATGGAAGCTCGAAACAGCGGTCTGTCGTTGTATAGCTGCTTTTAAACCCATGTGACCAATAAAGAGACTATAATTTACATTGGTGGTGCCTCCTTCAACTGGGATTCTTGATGTGACAACTCCAGTGGTGTGGAACGCTGCAAGCTTGGGCACACGCTCTCCTTTTTATGGGTGCTGTTCCAAAACCCTTCTAGTGATTGCTAAATAAATTTTACTACATTTTTTTATTTTACTTTACCCTCCCTCCCTCCTTCTCCTCTGCCGGCCAATCACGCGATCGGCTGTCACAGGCTTCTGCCTATGAGAGCCGATCGCTCTCTTGTCCCCCAGGGGGACAGCCGTGTGACACAGATCGCAGCTCTGTACAAAGTAGTTAGATGGCGAAACCGCCGTCTAATAGTCTCCCGAGCGGCGATCGCCGCACGGAGACTGAAGGCGGGGCGGGGCTCCGCCCCCGAGCAGGAGATGCGCGCGCAGCGTGCACACGATCTCCTGCTAGCCCCATAGAAGACCGCTCATGCCAATGGGCGTGGAGCGGTCCTGGGGCTGCCGCACTGCTCACGCCAATTGGCGTGGAGCAGTCGGCAAGAGGTTAAATGATTGTTTTACAGATGGCTAACATGGTACAATACTCTTTTGCTATCTTTAAAATTAGCCAGCAAGGGGTTAAGCTTGAGCATTGAGGCTGCTGCCATAAATTTCTATAGGGGAAAAAACAAACCTAACCTCTTTCTGTTTAGGGAGACAGAGAAGAAGGAATTTAGGGCTCAGGTCATTAACAGTGGCTGACCAGAAATGCTGTCTGACAGCTGGAGTTCTAAGGTGGAGCTGATATTCCTTTAAACAAGTGCTGTGCAGGAAAACTTCTTACCTGTTTAGGAGTTCTGATTTCTGCAACCCAGGTACTAATCACTGAAGCTTGCATGGCTCAGGATCATCCGGAGATAGCAGATGCAGCAGAGCAAGCTGTGACTGTCTCATCGCACACCAGGAAGCAAGGAAGATGCAGGGATGCTCTGGAATTATGACTGTGTGTGCAGACCAAAGCAAGGCGGCTTTGGATCAGGAGAAATTATTTACTTTGACATGTGTCCTCTTATCTGTCCCGAGTCCTGCCACCCTTCTGCTGTTTCCACCCATGGCCATGGCCTTTGTGGCCTTTCCATAAATCCGGCCCTGCCTACAAATCAGCAGCAGCCGAGTTTCACAAAAAACAACAAACATGCTGAATGTTAGTCTTACTACAGCTTACCCACATTACTTTATTAAAAAGTCACAATACTATAATTGTAGCTAGTAACAAGATTAACATTAAAATGAGCAGTTTGACAACACATACCTGTCTTTTTCCATAAATTTCTTGAAATCCCGTTGTGGTGGTTTTGGTAACAGACCCAAACAAGAGCAAAGTGAATCTTCCTCAGAACCAAAGCCATTGTATGGTGGAAACTGCTTCTCAACTTTTGAAAACTGTGGGATCTTATACTGGACAGGAATGAAATCCTCTGTAAGAGAAGGCAGAATAATTAAAATAATAAATACACAAAAATAACTAATAAAACACTACAAATAAGTAACTGAGATTCAACCTAGATCATGCCAGACCAGGGCCGGGCCGAGGCAGAGGCGAGAGAGGCTCCAGCCTCAGGGCGCAGTGTAGGAGGAGGAACACAACTCATTCAGCTATCATTCCCCTATTGTGTTTGAAGCAGAGAGCAATAAGAAAAGGGGATACATGACAGTGACTGCAAGCCAGATAACTAGAGATTAAGGTGTTGGGGGCCCTGGAGCGCTTCTAAAGGTGGCCACACACGATACAATAAAATGATCCGATTTTACGGCAATTCGGTAAAAACGATCAGATCTCCTGAAAAAATCAAAAGCTTTTTTTTCATTCGACTAAAAAATCTGATCGGATTTCCCGTTTTTTTCGATTTTTATCTATCCGGAATGCCAGATATTTTTCTTTAATTTCTCTAAAGATTGTATGGTGTGTGTTAGATTGTCAATTTATTAATATACACATCAGAGTTTCCAATCATTTTTATCATAATTGGGGGGAAATTGAACATAGGTGTGTGGTACATTGGTCATATTTTTGAAATGTTACAATCAGTCAGAAAAATTGATTGCAATTCTTAAATTGAACAGATATTTAAAAAAGTGTATGGTGTGTGGCCATCTTTAAGGTGGCCACACATGATACAATAAAATGATCCGATTTTACGGCAATTCGATAAAAACGATCGGATCTCCCGAAAAAATCAAAAGCTTGTTTTCATTCGACTGAAAAATCCGATCGGATTTACAGTTTTCTTCGATTTTTATCAATCCGGAGTGCCAGATATTTTTCTTCAATCTTTCTAAAGATTGTATGGTGTGTGTTAGATTGTCAATTTATTAATATACAAACCCTAGCAATTTTGTCAGAGTTTCCAATCATTTTTATCATAATTGGGGAAAAGTTGAACATAGGTGTGTGGTACATTGGTCATAATTTTGAAATGTTACAATCAGTCAGAAAAATTGATTGCAATTCTTAAATTGAACAGATATTTAAAAAAATTGTATGGTGTGTGGCCACCTTTAGTCTAATAGCAATCAGTGTGTGACGGCTGGGGTGGGAGGGATGGAGGGGCACATTTTGGTGTCTCAGCCTTGGGCGCTGGAGGACCTTTTCCCAGCTCTGTGCCAGACTCACCTTAGGGATGAGCAGAAAATACTCCTACCATGTAAAAGTCAGCTTACCTAGGAAACAGTATCAAGAAGGATGGCAAATGAGTGGTATTAGCTGATTATAATTAAGCTAGTAGCTGTACCAACTGATGAATAGCTAACAACAATTTAATTAGCAGGTAGGGGCTTACTTTTGATAGCATGGCTCCCATTTCTTAAAGTAGTGGACATTTAGGTGAAGAATCGTCTGCTAATCTCTGTGACCATTTGGCAATACATGGTTTACATGACCATTCCTATTTCCTTGTGTTTTTCCACTCAGTTTCAAGAGTAAGTAAAGAAAGTGTTTGCCTCAAAATAAAATAACAGCAGAAACACTTTATTATTAGTAAGGTGCAGCAGGACACAATTTATTAGTATGGTATAGCAGAACACATTTTATTATTAGAGTGCAGCAGGACATATTTTATTAGTATGGTGTAGCAGAACACATTTTATGATTAGAGTGCAGAAGGACATATTTTATTAGTACAGTGCAGCAGGACATATTTTATTAGTATAGTGTAGTGCAACACATTTTATTAGTATAGTGTAGCAGGACACTTATTTTCAATGCTGGGCATAGTCTTTGTTCACATTGCTCTGAACTTCATAATTGTGTGTACTGAGAGCTGGCCTCACTTATCATACTCAGTAGACTTCAGGTGATAAAGTCACTTAATTTGCATTGTAATAACAGCTATAGACCATTTGATGTCTTGTTGTTTATTAACATATTACACAAATCTTTCACATATTTAGTAACAATTGAATGTTTGTATACAGAAGAAGTCCAAAAATCTCAATCCCCTGTGTAAAGTGCTCACAGGTGCTGATTGGGGTCAGCCAAGTGCTGGTGCAATATAGAAAGGAAGGATCCGCAAACTCGGATGAGTACAAAAAACAGCATCTGTTCTTGAAATCGGACATAAATATGACACTTAAAAACAACCACAGAGTCAAATGATGTGTGTCGGGCTTACACTCTGCCCTTAGTCATAGTTGCAATCACGCTGTGCACTGGTGGAGTCTTTATAGGCATTAGGCAAGGAGGGGAAAAACTCCTCTCTCTCAAAAAAGTTGTCCACCACATTTAAAGGCCCCCTACTCTTTTCCATCTACATGCATGGTCTTGGTGACTTACTTAATCAACTCATTTGGGTTTCAATACCACCTGTATGCAGACAATACACAACTGTACCTCTTGGCCCCAGACCTTGAATCTCTCCTCACACGTGTTCCTGACTGCTTGTCTGCTATATCCTCCTTCATGGTCTCTCGCTTCTTAAAACTTAATATGGGTAAAACAGAACTAATCATTTTTCTACCGTCTCTGTCCACCTCTGTGCCTGAAGTAACAATAAATGTTAATAACACTCCCATAAGTTCAGTTCCCAAAGCACGGTGCTTGGGGGTAATATTCGACTCATCTCTCTCTTTTATTCCTCATGTTCACTCCCTAACCAGTTTATGTCATCTCCAACTCAAAAACATATCTCGCATCTGACCTTTTCTCACTCAAGACCAACTAAAATGTTAATACATGCTCTTCTAATATCTCATCTGGACTACGGTAACATCAGAGGCGTAGCTAGGGTTTTCAGCGCCCGGGGACAAAGACTATTAATGCGCCCCCTAAGGTGAAGGGTCGTGACCAAATGTGGGCGTGGTTATGGGTGCTCCACATTTGGTCACGCCCCTTCAAATGTACATGGAGGTTAGCAGGCTCACGCTCACCCACCCTCCCTCAGTATGTACCTTCCAGCATGTTCCAAGACAAATTCAGCAATCATGAGCCCCCCCCATCAAGACAAATTCCGCAATCATGAGTAAACATGAGGCCCCCAACATGACCAACTCAGCAATCATGAGGCCCCCAACAAGACAAATTTAGCAATCCTGAGGCCCCCAACAAGACAAATTCAGCAATCATGAGGCCCCTAACAAGACAAATTCAGCAATCATGAGGCTCCTAACAAGACAAATTCAGCGATCTTGAGGCCCCCAACAAATCATGAGGCCCCCAACAAGACAAATTCAGTAACCATGAGGCCCCCAACAAGACAAATTCAGCAGTCATGAGGCACATAAATAGACAGCATTTCACATAAATAGGCAGAATGCCCCCTTAATATGGTAGACACCTCTCACCTGGCAGCAGTTCCCCAAAATACACTCAATCTGACAGCAGTGCTTCCCCAAAAATAGGTAGCCCCAGGTCTATAGGTGTCCCCAGAATAGGTGGCCAGCAGTATAGATGTCCCCAGAACAGGTAGCCAGGGGTAGAGATGTCCACAGAACAGGTAGCCAGGGGTATATGTGCCCAGTATATGTAGGCAGGGGTATGTGTCCCCAGTATATGTAGCCAGAGGTATATGTGCCCAGTATATGTAGCCAGGGGTATATATGCCCAGTATATGTAGCCAGGGGTATATATGCCCAGTATATGTAGCCAGGGGTATATGTACCCAGTATATGTAGTTAGGGGTATATGTGCCCAGTATATGTAGGCAGGGGTATATGTGCCCAGAGTAGGTAGCCAGGGGTATATGCCCAGTATATGTAGGCAGGGGTATATGTGCCCAGAGTAGGTAGCCAGGGGTATGTGCCCAGAGTAGGTAGCCAGGGGAATATGTGCCCAGAGTAGGTAGCCAGGGGTATATGTGCCCAGAGTAGGTAGCCAGGGTTATATGCCCAGTATATGTAGGCAGGGGTATATGTGCCAAGAGTAGGTAGCCAGGGGTATATGTGCCCAGAGTAGGTAGCCAGGGGTATATGTGCCCAGAGTAGGTAGCCAGGGGTATATGTGCCCAGAGTAGGTAGCCAGGGGTATATGCCCAGTATATGTAGGCAGGGGTATATGTGCCCAGAGTAGGTAGCCAGGGGTATATGTGCCCAGAGTAGGTAGCCAGGGGTATATATGCCCAGAGTAGGTAGCCAGGGGTATATGTGCCCAGAGTAGGTAGCCAGGGGTATATGTGCCCAGAGTAGGTAGCCAGGGGTATATATGCCCAGAGTAGGTAGCCAGGGGTATATGTGCCCAGAGTAGGTAGCCAGGGGTATATGTGCCCAGAGTAGGTAGCCAGGGGTATATGTGCCCAGAGTAGGTAGCCAGGGGTATATGCCCAGTATATGTAGGCAGGGGTATATGTGCCCAGAGTAGGTAGCCAGGGGTATATGTGCCCAGAGTAGGTAGCCAGGGGTATATGTGCCCAGAGTAGGTAGCCAGGGGTATATATGCCCAGAGTAGGTAGCCAGGGGTATATGTGCCCAGAGTAGGTAGCCAGGGGTATATATGCCCAGAGTAGGTAGCCAGGGGTATATATGCCCAGAGTAGGTAGCCAGGGGTATATGTGCCCAGAGTAGGTAGCCAGGGGTATATGTGCCCAGAGTAGGTAGCCAGGGGTATATATGCCCAGAGTAGGTAGCCAGGGGTATATGTGCCCAGAGTAGGTAGCCAGGGGTATATGTGCCCAGAGTAGGTAGCCAGGGGTATATGTGCCCAGAGTAGGTAGCCAGGGGTATATGTGCCCAGAGTAGGTAGCCAGGGGTATATGTGCCCAGAGTAGGTAGCCAGGGATATATGTCCAGTATATGTAGGCAGGGGTATATGTGCCCAGAGTAGGTAGCCAGGTCAGGTGTCCCCCTCCCCAGCAGGAGGGGAGCAGCGCAGAGAAGAGCTGCTCCCCCTTCCTCGCTGTCCCCTCCAATGTCCGGGTGGCTGGCAGCGGCGGGCGGAACTTACCTCCGTCTCGTCGCAGCGCCGGATGGATCTGCCACTACTCTGGTCTGGTCCAGACCAGAGCAGCGGCTGCGCACCCGAACTTCCGCCCGGCGCTGGAGCGAGACGGAGGTGAGTTCCGCCCCCGCCGCTGCCAGCCAAGAGCCACCCGGACATTGGAGGGGACAGCGAGGGAGGGAGAGAGCACCTAAGGTGAGGGAAGGAGGGGGGATATGGCCCCCCTTCCCCACCGTCCGCACAGCTCTCCCTCTTCTCTGCGCTGCTCCCCTCCCCTCAAAAAAAAAACCCCGCAGCTCAGCCAGGCGGAGGGCGCCCTTGGGGACCAGGCGCCCCGGGGCACTTGTCCTACCCCGACCCCCCCTAGCTCCGCGCCTGGGTAACATACTACTTTGTGGGCTACCTCCTAACACACTGTCCCCAATCCAGTCGGTACTGAACTCACCTGCTCATCTCATTCATCTTTCTTCTCGATCTTCCTCTTCTGCCCCTCTCTGTCAAGCTCTTCACTGGCTGCCAATTAACCAGAGGATCCAGTTCAAACTCTTAACCCTAACCTACAAAGCTCTCCACAGTACATATCCTCACTAATATCCAGATACTAACTGAATCGTAATCTCAGATCTGCACATGATCTTCTGTTGTTGTCCTCCTCTAGAATTAACTCCTCACATTCACGTATACAAGATTTGCACGCACTTCACCCCTCCTTTGGAATGCCCTCCCCAAACACATCCGTCATTCGCCAACCTTTGTTACCTTTAAACGCTCTCTAAAAACTCATTTGTTCCAACAAGCATATGTTCTACCTTAGGCCACTTCCCTTTGTCCTGAGACCAAATTGCACTCCTACTAGGTATCCTAAAACACACTGCCTCTATATATTTGTTGTATACAACCCCTCCTCTTGTTCCCCCCCTCCCCCTCCATTCACTTTAGATTGTAAGCTCGCAAGGGCAGGGCACTCTCCCCTTTTTTGTCTTGAAAATCAATATACATTTTATTTGTCATGTTACTTTTATCACTGACATTACCAATTCCCAATTCTGTATTTTGTATTCTGTATTTTGGTGGTAGGTGACAGGATATAAACCACTGGAAGTTAAATATCCTCTCCACAGGCTTAATCCAACATGCTGTGGGGCTGACAAAGATACACTTGGTTGCATTGTGGAAGAAATGTGCACTACCCCTCTCTATAGTGTTTACAAAGCTAACAGATTTAACGGTAACAGAAAATATCCTAGTCAAACTCCATGACACTCTTCCTAATTTTCAGAGGATGTAGTCCCCATGGATAGCTAAACAATCAGGGTCTAAGGCCCTTCCTGTTTACATAGGTTGGTCAAACAAACATAGAGGCATCCCCTGTGTCCTTCCTCCGATGAGTAGCCTATTAGAGATGGCCCGAACGGTTTGCACGCGAACTTATTTCCGCGAACTTTGGTGGTTCGCATGTGTGGCGAACCGCGAACTTTATGCGAGTTTGACCCGCCCCATACTACATAATTAGGGTCAACTTTGACCCTCTACATCACAGTCAGCAGACACAGGGTAGCCAATCAGGCTACACTCCCCCCTGGAGCCCCCCCCCCCCCCTTATAAAAGGCAGGCAGTGTCAGCCTTTTCACTCACTCGTGTGGCTGCAGTAATTAGAGAAAGGAGAGAACCTGCTGTATAGACATAGGAAAAGCTTAGTTAGGCTCTTGTGTTAGGCTTGTTAGCTTGCTCCTTGCTGATACTTATTGCTAAAAAGCACTCCTCGTCCTCAACAGCTCTTTTGAGAGCTTTTTTTTTTTTGTGTGTGTGTGTGTCTCACAGACACTTGTGTTGCATATACAGCCCTGTCAGTCAGTCACAGCTGCTGGACCTTGGCCCCTTGGTAATTCCTACTGTGCCACTGCCAAGCCCAGCACATTCAGTGACTACCTGTGTGTTTGACAGCTGCACATTTGTAATACCAATCACTGCATACCTACCTGTTCAGTGCACCTACCTACGTGAGTGCACGCAGTGTTATATACCACCAATCACTGCACCTGTTCACGGTACCTGTGTGTGTGTGACAGCTGCACATTGTATTGATACCAGTCACTGCATACCTGTTCACTGCACTGCACATTGTATTAGTCAAGTCAGTGTATACCTTTCACTTCATCCCCCCCCCCCCCCCCAATATGGGCAAAACAGGCAGAGGCAGGCCACCCGGCAGGTCTGTTCGAGGTCGAGCTGTCGTGATTTCGTGCGGCCCTGGACCAATGTACAGTGTTCAGAAGGCGCGTGCCATCAACCCCCAAAATTGTCAGCATGTAGTTGACACAGAACAGAACACCTCAGCTTCCGCACAGAGCCGTGACATATCTTCCTCCTCCTGCTGTGATTCTGGCACCCCACTTAACGCTCAGTCGGCTGCCCGCCACCACCAAAGTGCCATCAACCCAGGGCTCAGTGGTGTGGAAATTTTTTTGTGTGTCTGCCTCAGATGAGAGCAATGCCATATGTACTCTCTGCCACCAAAAATTGAGCCATGGAAAGACCAGGACCCGCGTAGGGAAAACTTCCTTACGAAGGAACATGATGACAAAGCACAAACTGCAATGGGATGACCACCTGAGGAAAAGCAGCACACAAAAGCAAAGCCACAAAAAAGGTAATACCCAAACTGTACCATGATGTTGAAAGGCAAGTTGTGTCATCTCTGGCACACAGCGTTGGGTCAAGGGTCCATCTGACCACGTGGTCTGCAAAGCACGGTCAGGACTGCCCGAAAGACTAAGTCAGTCCTCACACACAGCATCTCTGCCTGCACGCCATTTGACTGCCTGTCTCAAGACTAAGTCGGTCCCCACACAGCATCTCTGCCTGCAGGCCGCTTGACTGCCTTCTCCGCCACCACCAACAGGGTCCAGGACTCCAGCCGGATTCCTGAATTTTTAAGCCCGCCGCTAGCAGCGTCCGCTATAATAATTTGCGGTTTTGCGGTTCGCGAAAGTTCGTGCGAACCGAACCTTTTGCGGAAGTTTGCATTCGTGGTTCGCAAACCGAAAATCGGAGGTTTGAGCCATCTTTATAGCCTATAACCTTTGTTTTTTGAAAACTAGCATTTTCACTTGTGGATTGCTAGGAGCAAAATATACACCAGGACAGAGGTGATGGTCATCCTTTTCCTGATGTACCAAAAGGTGCTACTGAGGTCACAATGATAGCTTAAGTCTACCTGCTTGACAGCTTTTAATTACCCATGAGTCTCAAATCAAAGGCCCACACAGACTCAGACCAGAGACAGAGCAGAGGTTAACAAATTCTTTTACTGTTTTTCATTAATGGACAATCACATTATTACAGATATGTAAAAGTGATGATGATGACGATGACGATGACGACGACTGATTTATACTGGTTTTGTCGCTGTGCTATTACTTATTTCCCACACAAGTTTCATGGGCATGCAAGGGCAACATGGCACAAGACATATTTGCACAGCACACAGTAGAAATTACTGTGTCCATCAGAAAATCAGGGCCGGCGCTACCATTAAGGCAAAGGAGGCAGCTGCCCCAGGGCCCCAGAGCTTGTAGGGGCCCCCAGTGGCTACAAGAGGGAAAAAAAATCTAATCGGCCTTATAGTTTTTGAGAAAATCGATTTTAAAGTTTCAAAGGAAAAAAAAACACATTTAAAAACCTGCCGACTTTAATGGTTAATAGCAAATCCACCTTAAATGCTAGAAACCCTAAATTTGCAGGATATGTTAAGGAGATCATTAGGAATAAGAGGAAAAAACTATTTTTCAAAAAGACCTTATAGTTTTTGAGAAAATCGATTTTAAAGTTTAGAAGGAAAAAAGTATAGTTTTAAATGCGGTAAATGTCACTTTTAGTGTAGTGTAATTTTACATGCATCAAACGAAAGCGCAATAAATTTCCTGACGGGGTTTCCAGGGGTCTATACGCAGCCACAGCGCTTTGGCCAGGGATCGCTATACAGCCGCCATATGGCTGTATGAAGATCCCTGGTATTTTTTTCCTATTTTCCCAATTTTTTTTTACGTTTAGAGTGTGGGAATTTTTTTTTTTTAAATTATGTGGGGTCCCCCCTCCTCAAACTTTTTAACCCCTTGTCCCTCATGCAGGCTGGGATAGCCAGAATGTGGAGCTCTGACCGATTGGGACTTCACACCCTGACTATACCAGCTGCAAAAAAGGTCCCCTAATGCCGATTTTTGTTCCGGGGTATATGTTGGGGGGGGCCCCCCAGGTTTATTTTGCCCTGGGGCCCCATTGTTGCTTAAACCGGCCCTGCAGAAAATACAGTAACACCAAGATAAAACAGGAGAGTACTGTACAATGTAAAGGAATAAGGGATGGATACAGAAGGTATTTGGTAAAGGTGGGTCAGTAAGCTGAAAATATGATTACGCTACAGTATGTGATTTATTCATAGCTTATTTGGCAGCAACGGTAATTCAGTAACCAGATAAAATGGTCTAAAATAAATTACATGCTTGTATGAAAAAAAAAGTTTTTAGGTTGTATTTGAACATTGCTAAAGATGAATTGAGTTAAGGAGAGAGTTCCAGAAGAAGGGAAAGTTGAGTTAAGGAGAGAGTTCCAGAAGAAGGGAGAGGTATGCAAGAAATCCTGGAATGGGAAGAGGTGACTAGGATAGATGAGAGGAAAAGATCATAAGCGGAGAAGAGGCTGCATATAGTATAGTATCCTAAAATGAATGTACTGTAGCTATGTACAGAGGAGCCAGAATGGATAAAGCATCAAAATTAAGAGTTAGATGTTTAAAAGTTTATCCTTTGTTTGATGGGCAGCCACTGGAGGGATTGAAAGAAAGGAGGAGCATCTGAGGAGAAAAATGGATGAGCTGAGCAGTAAGTAGAGTTCGGAATAGCCTGAACACGTCCCAGACAATCATTGGTAGACCTCAGAGGAAGGTGTTGAAATTGCTTAGTTAGGATATGATAAGAGCATGCACTAGCATTTTAGCTGCATCAAGCATGAGGAAGGAACAGATTCATTGAGATTTTAAGTTTGGGATGTCAGGAAGTGGTTCTAGTTCGCCTGTGAGGTTAGATTACTGCCATTAGCACAGTCCAATGGTTAGTCTCAAAGGGAAGGGATGTTATCCTGATATATAACACTAAGGAGTCTAATAGATTCATTTAATGATGTGAATCAACACTTCACTTTTCCTGGTATTTTATTTAAGCATTCTATCCTTAAAATGGCCTGGACTGTGACAGTCCATAGTAGGGTGGGGATTTTTTTTTGCAGTGTTAACAGATATTTATAGCCCTTTTTTGCTTTGTTCAAACATTTCTGGATTTTGGAGAAACGGAGATGAAGTAAAACTGTCAGATTAACTCTTCTGTAATATTTATACCTAAATGTTGTTGTATTGACTTTTAGTTTAAATTATTGAAAGGAATGTCAATGGTCTACTGCAGCTGTGTAGTTCTCTGAACCCTGCTGTAAAAACAGAGCTTCAGGGTATAACAATGAAATATTCTCCAAAATATAATATTTGCTTTAATCATTGTTTACAGTAATTCAAAACACAGTTTTACGGAATGGATAACATCAGTATGTGTAAAACTGGATATCAGAGTATGTTTACATTCTTTTACAGGAAGATAATACATCTTATTAAAATAGGCAGACTAATCAGGAATGCATAGCAATAGTACACTACAGGCCTGGTTTACTACGACATCTGCAGAGATCTCCTGGCATTTCCAGATATCCAGATATTAAAAACAAACTTGCAAACTATTGTAGATCAATAACAAATTCTCTGCTATTAAGTATTAAGTGGTTAGGATATGCTATTCTCATCTGGGTCATGCCAAATTGCAATTAGGGTTACTAAGAACTCTTTGAATTATGATATATGTTATTGCAGTTGTATGCTGCATCTAATAGCAAGAGGTACAGTATATAATGAATCAAGGGCATCATAAGTTTATAAAAAAAAGGTTCTCACTCTGGGCACTTGTGTGAGACTGCAATTACACAACTGCTAACGTATAAACCTCCCAGAAACCCCACTATGTTCCAGTATTACTCAGGTGAAATACCACATAATAGTAGGTGATTTATTTTTCTATAAATCCTGCTCAGGTATGGGGGATTACTTATGATGTGCCCATAAGAAGTGCTTTGGGACTATTACTAAAGTGGGTAACTAGAAGTACTTCTATGACTATTTCTACAAAAAAAAGACAATGCAATGCTTCTTGTCCCAATATCTGATTTGGCTTCTTGTCCCAATACCTGATTTGTAGGATTGAATTTGCTGTCGGCTAACAGCCAACACTAGGCAAATGTTTGATTTCAACATGGGATGGCCCGAAGAAAGGATATTCAAGGGATTGAACTTCTTTTGGGTTTTTACTGCTTTCTGTATCTGTAGTAGGGAGATTTTTCTTCATGCCCCTGGTACCTTAATGCCCTGGTGACCCCAGAGACAGAGGATGATTAATATTTAATTACCTGACAAGAAGTGTGTAAATATTTTTAACATGGACGGAGACAGCAAAATATAAAATCTATATTGTAGAGTAAATTGATCATGAAATTGTTATTATTGTCCCTTTAATTGAGAGGGATATGGATGTTTCCTTTTAACCACTTAAGGACTGCAGTCTTAAAACCCCTTAGCCACTTCGGGACCAGCACCCTCTGCCCCCTTAAGGACCAGAGGGTGCTGATCCAGTAAACCGCCGCTAAAGTCCGCCGCTCCCGCTGGTCACGTCGCTCTGTACCCACCGCAGGCTGCTCTCTCTGCCGTCGCTACGACGGCAGACCGCTGTGCGCCGGTCAGGAGCCGCTTTCATTGGCTCCTGACCCTGTCACTCAATGTAAGCCAATGGGAACGGCTTACAAGAATGACAGGGCCAGGAGCCAATGAAAACGGCTCCTGCCCGGCTCACAGCGGTCTGCCGTCATAGAGGCGGCAGGGCATCACATTGCGGCGGGGACAGAGCGGTGACAGCGGCAGGGACTGGCGGGGGCACGCGGTGAATGAGACGTAGAGTTTACGTCTGGTCAGAACTGCAGCGCCCCCTGCCCGCCGTAGATTTATACTGCAGTGGTCCACAGGTAGTTAAAGGGAACCAGAGATGAACGTTTCACACAAAATTAACATATCAGTCGATAGCTTGTAAAGAATAAATGCTCTACCTGATAATTTCGCCACTCTGGTGTGCCTTTTTTAGTGTTTTTTATACATTATTGCTCCAGGAACAATCAAATATGGCCGCCGGCTCATATCCCTTCTGCTTCCGGGTTATGAGTTGTTCTGGATGTGCTGTCTAAGCTATATGAGACTAGGCTGCTATTTAGGCTATATGAGAAAGGCTGCTGCAGCCTTTCATCTGTGTGCTCTCATTTTGGTATGATGTGCAGCTGCCTGTAGGAAGGGTCTCTCATAGGAATGAAACTGCAGTCATCATCATTATCTATGCAGAGTGCAAACAGATCATATTGCAGCCACACTTGTCTGTTTCAGAGATTCTCTCTCAGCAGTAGCAGCCCCTCCAATGTCATCACAGCTCTCAGTATGCAAAGCAGGAAATCTGAGCCAGGAGGTGGCAGGCTTGGGTTTGAAAAGACTCCACAGAAGAGTGACTCAGCTATAATGATTCCAGGTCAAACCTAGACTGAGCCAGTCGGGGATTCATATCACAGCTGATAATAGACTAAACAGATTGGTGTTGAATTAGTCTTTAGGTGCTATTTGATTGCTGCTGTGGTTTTTAGTTTTTATTATATTCATCAAAAAAGACATGAATTTGACAAAAAAAATGATTTTTTAACTTTCTGTGCTGACGTTTTTCAAATAAAGTAAAATTTCTATATAAATTGTTGTCTAAATTTATTGTGCTACATGTCTTTGATCAATAAATAGACACTTATTGGATTTTTTTTTTTGTTTGGGTAAAAGTTATAGCGTTTACAAACGATGGTGCAAAAAGTGAATTTCCCCAGTTTGAAGCATCTCTGACTTTTCTGAGCACCTGTCATGTTTCATGAGGTGCTAGAATTCCAGGATAGTATAAATACCCCCCAAATGACCCCATTTTGGAAATAAGACATCCCAAAGTATTCACTAAAAGGCATGGTGAGTTCATAGATTTTATTTTTGTCACAAGTTAGCGGAAAATGACACTTTGTGACAAAAATAAAAAATAAAAAAGTTTCCATTTCTGCTAACTTGTGACAATAAAAAATGAAATCTGTCACGGACTCACCATGCCCCTCTCTGAATACTTTGGGGTGTATACTTTCCAAAATGGGGTCATTTGTGGGGTGTGTTTACTGTCCTGACATTTTGGGGGGTGCTAAATTGTAAGCACCCATGTAAAGCCTAAAGGTGCGCATAGGACTTTGGGCCCCTTAGCGCACCTAGGCTGCAAAAAAGTGTCACACATGTGGTATCGCCGTACTCAGGAGAAATCGTATAATGTATTTTGGGGTGTATTTTTACACATACTAATGCTGGGTGGGAGAAATATCTCTGTAAATGAGAATTTCTTGATTTTTTTACACACAATTGTCCATTTACAGAGATATCTCTCCCACCCGGCATGGGTATGTGTAAAAATACACCCCAAAACACATTATACTACTTCTCCTGAGTATGGCAATATCACATGTGTGAAACTTTTTTGCAGCCTAGGTGCGCTAAGGGGCCCAAAGTCCTATGAGCTCCTTTAGGCTTTACAGGGATGCTTACAATTTAGCACCACCCAAAATGCCAGAACAGTAAACACACCCCACAAATGACCCCATTTTGGAAAGTAGAAACCCCAAAGTATTCAGAGAGGGGCATGGTGAGAGAAATATCTCTGTAAATGGACAATTGTATGTAAAAAAATCTAAAAATTCTCATTTACAGAGATATTTCTCCCACCCAGCATAGGTATGTGTAAAAATACACCCCAAAACACATTATACTACTTCGTAGTACGGCGATACCACATGTGTGACACTTTTTTGCAGCCTAGGTGCATCTAAGAGGCCACCCTGCTTATGACCGGTTCCACAAAATTTGCCCCCTCATAGACCACCTGTCATCAAAATTTGCAGATGCTTATACCCCTGAACAGTCATTTTGAGAAATTTGGTTTCCAGACTACTCACGGTTTTGGGCCCGTAAAATGCCAGGGCAGTGTAGGAACCCCACAAGTGACCCCATTTTAGAAAAAAGACACCCCAGGGTATTCTGTTAGGTGTATGACGAGTTCATAGAAGATTTTATTTTTTGTCAAAAGTTAGCGGAAATTGATTTTTATTGTTTTTTTCACAAAGTGTCATTTTTCACTAACTTGTGACAAAAAATAAAATCTTCTATGAACTCACCATACACCTAACGGAATACCTTGGGGTGTCTTCTTTCTAAAATGGGGTCACTTGTGGGGTTCCTATACTGCCCTGGCATTTTCGGAGCCCTAAACCGTGAGGAGTAGTCTAGAAAACAAATGCCTCAAAATGACCTGTGAATAGGACGTTGGGCCCCTTAGCGCACCTAGGCTGCAAAAAAGTGTCACACGTGGTATCGCCATACTCAGGAGAAGTAGTATAATGTGTTTTGTGGTGTATTTTTACACATACCCATGCTGGGTGGGAGAAATCTCTCTGTAAATGGACAATTGTGTGTAAAAAAAACGTGTCATTTACAGAGATATTTCTCCCACCCAGCATGGTTATATGTAAAAATACACCACAAAACACATTATACTACTTCTTCTGAGTACTGCGATACCACATGTGTGACACTTTTTTGCACCCTAACTGTGCTAAGGGGCCCAAAGTCCTATGAGTACCTTTAGGATTTCACAGGTCATTTTGCGACATTTGGTTTCAAGACTACTCCTCACAGTTTAGGGCCTCTAAAATGCCAGGGAAGTTTAGGAACCCCACAAGTGACCCCATTTTAGAAAGACAACACCCCATGGTATTCTGTTATGGTGAGTTCATAGAAGATATGTGAGTTCATAGAAGATTTTATTTTTTGCCACAAGTTAGCGGAAATTGATTTTTATTGTTGTTTTTTTTCACAAAGTGTCATTTTCCACTAACTTGTGACAAAAAATAAAATCTTCTATGAACTCATCATACACCTAACGGAATACTTTGGGGTGTCTTCTTTCTAAAATGGGGTCACTTGTGGGGTTCCTATACTGCCATGGCATTTTAGGGGCCCAAAACCGTGAGGAGTAGTCTGGAAACCAAATGCCTCAAAATGACTGTTCAGGGGTATAAGCATCTGCAAATTTTGATGACAGGTGGTCTATGAGGGGGCGAATTTTGTGGAACCGGTCATAAGCTGGGTGGCCTCTTAGATGACAGGTTGTATTGGCACTGAAGGGCAGGAAGCGCAAGATGTTCTCAAATCGTGACCTGGACATGGCAGCAGAGAACATGGGCATGTGATGTATTGGGTGCCTAGACCAATAAGACCGCAATACATTCTTTTTGACTAGACCCATGTTAAGGAGAAGGACCAAAAAAATGTTAAGTTTGGAAATTTCCACCAAAAAGGTTGGGCATGGTAGCTTCTCGGATTGGTGGTTGCGTATTGTGTGGCATAACGGTCGGTCTCAGCCACAATTAAGTCATAGAGATCCAGGGTGCAGAACAGATGAAAAAAGTCTAGGGCCAATCCTAGATTATCTGTCTCCACCTGGACTCCAGACTTGGCGGTGAAAGGGGGCAGTATGGGTGCGGCAGAACCAGGGGATTGCCAATTGGGATTTGCCAGCACCTCTGGGAGACTATGGGTAGTACAGGCCTGTTTTGCTGGTGGCTGCGACTCGGGTCTTAATGCACGTGCCACCAAACCAGTTTCTACTACCATGCTGGTGCTCGCCACTTCACCAGGGTCTACGGTAGTGCTGGTGCTAGGTCCAGGAGATGCTACGCTGCTGGCGCATGCCTCACCAAGAAAACTCGGATCAGCGCTAGCACCACTCTGCTGCCCTTGAGTCTGATCTTGCGGTCCAGTGGCATGGGGTGTGGTACACCTGGCTCTAGCCAAGAACTCAACCTCGTCATTGCTATTGGTCAGAGAGCCACTGCTGTTCACCGGTTCGTATTCTGACCCGGATGATTTGTCGGATGAGGCTTCCCAATCGCACTCACCCCACTGGGCCAGAATCTCGGTGGCCTCTTCAGCGGAATACCTCTTTTTTGTCATGGTGGACTGCTAAATTTAGGGGGTATTCCTCTGAGACTACCCAGAAAAAAGAGCACCTACCTAGCAAAAGGGAGTACTTGTGAAGTAGAAAGCTGTGGTCACTGAGTTTTGATAAAAAAAAAAATTAAAAACTGATCTTTACAGCGCCACAGTTATTGTACAGTGTTTTTTTCAGTGATCAGGAAAAAAAAATGCTGTCACTTCGGTGGGGCGGGTGAGGGTTTGGCCAGGCGATCAGACGCCCACAGAGGGCAGATTAGGGCATGATCTGATGGGTAGGAGTGCTAGGGGGTGACAGGTGGTGACAGGAGGTGATTGATGGGTGTCTCAGTGGTTGATTAGAGGGGAGAATAGATGCCATCAATGCACTGGGGAGGTGATCGGAAGGGGGTCTGAGGGGTATCTGAGGGTTTGGCCGAGTGATCAGGAGCCTACACGGGGCAAATTAGGGCCTGATCTGATGGGTAGGTGTGCTAGGGGGTGACAGACAGGTGGAGTCAGGGTGTGATTAGAGGGGGAACTAGATGCAATCAATGCACTGGGGAGGTGATTAGGGGGGTCTGAGGGTGATCTGAGGATGTGGGCGGGTGATTGGGTGCTTGCAAGGGGCAGATGAGGGTCCGATCTGATGGGTATGATGGGTAGCAGCGACAGGTAGTGACAGGGGGTGATTGATGGGTGATCAGTGGGTGATTAGAGGGGAGAACAGATGTAAATAATGCACTGGGGAGGTGATCAGTGGGGGTCTGAGGGTGATCTGAGGGTGTGGGCGGGAGTTTGGGTGCCCGCAAGGCCAGGGCAGATTAGGGTCTGATCTGATGGGTAGCAGTGACAGGTGGTGACAGGGGGTGATTGATAGGTGATCAGGGTGTGATTAGAGGGGAGAATAGATGCAATCAATGCACTGGGGAGGGGATTAGGGGAGTCTGAGGGTGTGGGCGGGTGATTGGGTGTCCGCAAGGGGCAGATGAGGGTCTGATCTGATGGGTAGCAGTGACAGGTAGTGACAGGGGGTGATTGATGGGTGATTGATGGGTGAGCTATGGGTGATTAGAGGGGAGAACAGATATAAATAATTCACTGGGGAGGTGATCAGGGGGAATCTGAGGGCGGTCTGAGGGTGTGGGCGGGAGTTTGGGTGCCCACAAGGGGTAGATTAGGGTCTGATCTGATGGGTAGCAGTGACAGGTGGTGACAGGGGGTGACGGGGTTATTGATAGGTGATCAGGGTGTGATTAGAGGGGAGAATAGATGAAAGCAATGCACTGGCGAGGTGATTAGGGGGGGGTCTGAGGGTGATCTGAGGGTGTGGGCGGGTGATTGGGTGCCCGCAAGGGGCAGATGAGGGTCTGATCTGATGGGTATGATGGGTAGCAGTGAAAGATGGTGACAGGGGGTGATTGATGGGTGATTAGTGGGTGATTAGAGGGGAGAACAGATGTAAATAATGCACTGGGGAGGTGATCAGGGGGGGGGGGGGGGGCTGAGGGCAATCTGAGGGTGTGGGCAGGTGTTTGGGTGCCCGCAAGGGGCAGATTAGGGTCTGATCTGATGGGTAGCAGTGACAGGTGGTGACGGGGTGACGGAGTGATTGATAGGTGATCAGGGTGTGATTAGAGGGGAGAATAGATGTAAACAATGCATTTGGGAGGTGATCTGAGGGCGATCTGAGGCTGTGGGCGGGTGATCAGGTGCCCTCAAGGGGCAGGTTAAGGTCTGATCTGATGGGTGGCAGTGACAGGTGGTGACGGGGGTGATTGATGGGTGATTGACAGGTGATCAGTGGGTGATTACAGGGGAGAATAGATGTATACAGTACACAGGGGGTATCTGGGGGGGGGGTCTGGGGAGAATCTGAGAGTGTGTGGGGGGGGGTGATCAGGAACCCCCAGAGGGCAGTTTAGGACCTAATCTAAAATATAGCATTGACAGATAGTGACAGGGGGTGATTGATGGGTGATTAGGGGGGTGATTGGGTGCAAACAGTGGTCTGAGGGGGTGATCAGGGGGGTCTAAGGGGTGCTGTGGGTAATCAGGGGGACAGGATCAGTGTGTGTGTGTGTTTACATACACAGCTGCCTTCTCCCCTGGTGGTCCCTCGATTCCTGGGACCACCAGGGGAGGAGGCAGCCTGTATAATACACTTTGTATACTGTGAGAAAAAGCGGAAAAGCCGCCACGGGTGCTCAGAGCAAGGTGGCCGTTTCCGCGTCCAATGCGGCGGATTCCGCATCTGACGCAGCGGTTTGCACGCATAGGCCTACATCGGTCAGCATGGCTGAACGCGGAGAAACCTCCGCATGCCCAGATAGCGGTGCGGCTGGTTCCGCGCCCTGCACAGCGGATACATTGCAAGACATGTCTGGTGGGGCTGGGACTGATACTCCACACAGATTCAGAAGGACGCGCGCGTGAAGAGGCAGAACTTTTATGACAGTCAGAAGGGTGTCAGCTGACCAAGCCGGTCAGCTGACAATTCAACCATTTCTGATTGGTCCAGCACTTAGGGGAGGCGCTGGAGAGCGCTATAGTATATATACTGGGTGCTGGTCATTTCTCGGGTGTCTGGCGTTGCGATCACTACGTGGTAGCACTCAGACCTTGTCAGTATCTGTGATATTTTCTGTGTTATTACTTCCTTTTAGGACCCATTCACACTAGAAATCTCTAAACTAAATCACAAACGCTGAGCGATTTTCTGGCGTTTTCCCGCATTTTTTCCTAGGGATTTTCCAGCGATTTTTCAAAAGAGTTTTTTCAGTGATTAGCATTTTTGTGATTTCTAGTTTTATGGTTAAACTGTAAGGTTTGATGGGTAAAATCGCTGGAAAAACTCTGTTGATTGTGAACTGGCCAGCGATTTCAGAACGATTTACCAGCGTTCCTATACTTAACATTGAAACGCTAATTGCTCAGAATCGCTCAGAAAATGGTTCATGCACTGCGTTTGCGTTTCAGCAAATCGCTTAGATGAGAACACTTCCACATACTATTCATTGTAAAAGCGTTTTTCAAAATGATAAAGATTTTCAGCGATATTGAAATCGCTATGAAACCGCACAAGTGTGAATGGGCCCTTAAACGTGGTGCAGTGCGATTTGTGCATGGAAAAAATGGCAACCACACTGAATTGCACCGCACCATCACACACAATTTAGTAGATGCGGAAAATTGGACGGACAGGAAAACTAGAGGCGACCTGCCCCTAAATAGCCACACCCTTTAGTCACGTGTACACTGCAGGAAATACGCCACCTGAAAATCTGCATCTGTGCATGCCCACTGCACTGCAAAGGCAACAAAAATGGAAAATTTTCACATTCACAATTGACTTTCATTGCCTCCAGTGCCGTGCCATGCCATTGTCTCTTCATCCCTTAGAAACATCACTTGGCTGTAGCAGTGAGATGTATCTGTACAAACCTTATACACTATAGAGTTGCCCGAAGGATCGAGGTCGATCCTGATAGACAATTTAGCCTATGTAGTTTATTACCTGCACAAGTTATAAACCCTCTCTCCAGCCAGCTGGCTCACCCATTCGAGGGCTCATTTACATGAACAGCTGACATCCGCACACATTAACTGCTTGCCAGTCACTCCTGTTTATGTGCAGTAATCCCAAAGATCGCACACCAACGTCCAGCAGAGGTGGTGGGTGCAGAATCAAGTAGCCAAAGTCCTAAGAAGGCCTGCACACCACTTTAACAGGAACTTTTTATTGCTTCATCACCATATACATACAATCAATCGTAAAACCAATGATCGTTTCGGGGCCACACAGGGTCCCCTTTTGTCATGATGATCGTAACTGTGCCTTGACAAAGGGGACCCTGTGTGGCTCCAAAACAATCATCTGTGCTATGATCGGTTGTTTGCATATGGTGATGGAGCAACAAAAAGTTTCTGTTTATGTGCAGGCTGCTTGCAGGAACCACACTACGTGTCAATCGCTGACACACTTGTGGTTACTAACAATCCCATTCGTTTGCATAATTATGCAACTGGAAGGCGCTTGCCCTGGCAAATGGTGCATTTCATATGCTGGTTAGCCATAACTCTAAAGGTGGCCATACATCAGACGACTTGGAGGCCGATCAACGATTCGATTATTATAATCGGAATCAGATGAAAATCGGTGCCGCCAAGTGCATGCCCAACAGACAATGCAACCAATATCGGGCCAAAATTGGTTGCATATATCAGTCGGACATGCTGCAAGATGTCGGCCGGCAGTCGGTCTGGTGCGCGGCGGTAACGGTGAGCAATATCACGATGAACATGACTAAATCCTAGGTGCTGTTCCCTCAGTGTATAAATGTGTATATAATGTGTGAATTTATAAATTACCTGTCCTGTGTCACAGTGTCCGCCCATCTTACGAATCCCCGCTCTTCTGTTAGCCCCATAAACGCTGCTGGCGCGTGTGCGGCTATGAAAGAGAGGAGGGTTCAGAAGATGGACAGGCACCGCGACACAGGACAGGTAATGTATAAATGCAAACATTACATACACATTTATACATTGGGACAACAGCAGCGAGGCAGCGGATGCAGTGGATGCGGCTGGCTCAGCCGATTCCCGTGAGATTTCATACTGAGATTGATCGTAAATCAGCCTGCTGTATATTGGCAGCTGACAGATCTCTCTCTAATTATGTTGGATTAGAGAGATTTTTGTCTCTTGGTCGGATCTGCCCGCATATGGCTAGATTTATGGCCTGTGATATTTAGGGGGACTGGGACTCACAGCTAGCATGCAGGAGACAGATTAAAGCACGGTTCATTTATTGAATGCTCAAAATAAACAAGCTTCATGAATCAACATCATATGTCAAAGGAAACAGGCTTATTTCAGCCATATGAGAGCATCCAAATGTCCACAGTAAGCTTATAATCCACAGCACAAGAAAGTCCACAAGTCCTGTACAGTCCAGCCTTGTTTTCCCCACTGAAAGCTGGGGACATTACTTCAGATACTTGTATCACAAGTTTTTCTGCAGCTCACTGCTGCGCACACACACAGGCCTGCAGCTCACTGCTGCACACACACAGGCCGGCAGCTCACTGCTGCACACACACAGGCCGGCAGCTCACTGCTGCACACACACAGGTCGGCAGCTCACTGCTGCACACACACAGGCCGGCAGCTCACTGCTGCACACACACAGGCCGGCAGCTCACTGCTATATAGAAGAGGAAAAGTGGTTCCCTAAAAACCGCACCACTCAATCAATATTAAATTAATCAATCTTTATTCAGTACAAAAAGAATATAAAAACACTAAAAACAAAGTACAAAGGGGCACATAATAATCAAGATATTATGTGGTAAATGGATAAGCCATACTGCCTGTATTGCAACTCATAATCAATAGTGACAGAGTACATGACAACTATCTACATATAAAATGACGATCAGAAAACCCACAGATATAAGGTCAGCCTCAAGTATACAAATCAATTCATGTGTACATGTGAATAAAGTGCATAGTGCAATCAGAGGATAATGCCAGAAAACGACCATCCAAAATAGTGAATATAAAGTATGAAACCAAGGTGCAGGGTTAGACCACTGATAGAAAAACAGGGTGCTGTGAAAGTTGGAAGAAGAGGCTAGCGCTTACCAGGGGTGAGGGACAGGCAGGAGGAGAATGTGCCCCACAAAGTCGTCGCGATTCGCCGCCTTCAATGCGCGGCTTCGTCTGGGCATAAGGACCTGTATTAGAAACTGGCAATTTATTTGTCCGAGGATCTGAATGGGCGGGGACAGAGAAAGCCCTATACTTCAATGTTGTGTGCGCGGCCGCGCACAACGAAGAACCGGAAGCCGTGTCAATATACGCCGCCCCGCTTCCTCTGACTGGTCTCGGGAATTCTGGGAAGTGTAGTGTAGTGCCCAAGGGATAGAGACGTACTGCGGAAAAGATTATACGAAAGTATAGAAAATAGGAAGGGATAAGTCACCCCATAAAGAAAAAACAACAGCAAAGGTTGTTGCTACACTGCTACACACACAGCCAGCATGCACAGGTCTGCACTTGACTTATTACCTGCCTTCCTACTGGGCAGGAAGCAAAACCTGGTCTGTATCTGGGTGGGGTGAGAGGCTCAGCCATTCCATCCTTCTGACCCATGAGTCCAGCCCTGCAAACTACTAAAAAAATAACAACCTCTGGTTGCTAACCACAAATTCTGGACTCACTTCTCATGATTATTAGTAAAAGTTTCACTGCATTTTTTTCTTGATTCATGTATCAATGGCCTGCCTTAATGACACTTTTTCATATCATTTGATAGGTGTGGTCATTGTAAACAATGTATTCGGATTCAGTAGTAGATTTCAACAATTAGCTGCTTAGCATGATATGGTGAACTGTATCATGTCCTAATATCTATCTGTTGTGTCAATTAAAAATGACATCAGTAAAAATAACAGTTGCGCAGTATGAATATTTAAGAATATGTGGATATGTGTATGTGTATATAGTACACGTAGTTGTCTTACCAATCCCATATTTTGTTCTGTAGTAGTTCTTTGTAAATTCATCACAGTCGCACAGAATTATGTTACGCCCCCAAGCACTGATGATAGCGCCAATTGTTAGGTCACAATCTTTGTAAAACTCCTGATGCACAGCACCTGTCTGCAAAATCAAGTGCAATTAAACATAAATATTGCACCGCAGGAAAAGCATTATTTGACATAAATTACAATTAGCATATGTTGCTGTCTAGACAAATTAAAACACAAAGGTGAGCAAAATGGGAGACCCTTTATGAAATGCAGTTCTAACGGGCTCCCAGTGGGGAAAGTGGGTCTCACGAACCCTACTAACATGCGTTCAACAGAAGAGAAAAAGACTTCCCACAATATTATGAACACAGATTTTTTTC